>NW_026909518.1:234200-453049 GCF_033115175.1 Lepus europaeus
AGAAGATCACTTCAGTATATAATTAGCAAAGACCTCATCAGTCTGCGCCCACACAGAAACGCAAAGTATAAAAATACCGTTTCAGTACCAGTCATAGCATCACTTGGCTTTAGACGACACATTAGGGACAGATCCCACATGGGGTGTAAGTACACAGTGACTCCTGTTGCTGATTTACCAATTTGACACTCCTGTTCATGGCGTCAGTAATCTCCCTAGGCTCTAGTCATGAGTTGCCAGGGCTATGGAAGCCTTTAGAGTTCGCTGACTTTGATCTTATTCCGATAGGGTCATAGTCAAAGTGGAGGTTCTCTCCTCCCTTCGGAGAAGGGTACCTCCTTCTTTGATGGCCCCGTTCTTTCCACTGGGATCTCACTCACAGAGATCATTCATTTAGGTCTTTTTTTTTTTTCCATGATATCTTGGCTTTCCATGCCTGCTATACTCTCATGGGCTCTTCAGCCAGATCTGAATGCCTTGAGGGCTGATTCTGAGGCCAGAGTGTTGTTTAGGACATCTGCCATCCTATGAGTCTGCTGTGTATCCCACTTCCCATGTTGGATCTTTCTCTCCCTTTTTGATTCTATCAGTTAGTATTAGCAGATACTTGTCTTGTTTGTGTGATCTCTTTGAGTCTTAGACCTATCAGAGCTATCAATTGTGAGCTGAAATTGGTCACTTGGACTAGTGCGATGGCATTGGTACATGCCATCTTGATGGAATTGTGTTGGAATCCCCTGGCACGTTCTAGCTTTCTCCTTTTGAAAATACGAATATGTTCAGCTGGTGTCTCCATGTTGAACCAATTACTGTATGCAACCTCAAAATAAAATGTTTCCCGATAAAAAACATTAAAAAAATAAAGTCCATTGATAATATCCAGAAAACACAAACACAGAGGCTTTCACAACATTTCGGATTGAGTTAACCAAAACACAACCGGATATTTCTGGTTTCATCCAGTCATATCCAGAAAAAGTCGTTTGGAATTTGGATGCAATGGACCGACAAAATAACAGTAAAAATGGTTTTGGAGAAAAGCAATGTATTTTGGTAATGCAAGTGCATAAAATGTCAACGATACCAACAGAAATATCATGTTTATTTGCCTCAGTTCCTCTAGCTTTTTCCCTAGAAAATATGAATGTGTAGAGCTGGTGTCTCATGTGGAAACAATTAATGTTTCAAAGCACAAAATTAAATGATCCCTGAAAAAAAAATTCAAAAAAAAAAGTCCGTGCATAATATCTGGAAAACACAAACACAGAGGCTGTAGCAATATCTGGGATTGAGTTAGCCAAATCACAACCAGATACTTCCGGTTTCATCCAGTCATATCCGGACAAACTGGTGTGGAATTCGTATGCAATGGACCGAGATAATCACAGTAAAAATGGTTTTGGAGAACAGCAAAATCTTTTCGTTAGGCAAGTGCATAAAATGTCATCTAGACAAACAGAAATATCATGTTTGTTTGTCGCAGTTCCTCTAGCTTTCTCCCTAGAAAATACGAATGTGTAGAGCTCGTGTTCCCATGATGAACCAATTGGTGTTTCAACGGTACAAAATTAAATGTTCCCTGATAAAAATATTCAAAACAATAAAGTCCAGCGATATATCCAGAAAACACAAACACAGAGGCTTTCACAATATCTTGGATTGAGATAGCCAAAACACAACCGGATATTTCTGGTTTCATCCAGTCATATCCTGACAAAGTGGTGTGGAATTCGTATGCAATGGGCTGAAAAAATCACAGTAAAAATGGTTTTGGAGAAAAGCAAAGTCTTTATGAAGGCAAGTGAATAAAATATCATCGATATAAACTGAAACATCAAGTTTGTTTGCCGCAGTTCCTCCAGCTTTCACCCTAGAAAATACGATTATATAAAGCTGGTGTCTCCATGTGGAACCAATTACTGTATCCAAGCTCAAAAGAAAATATTCCCCGATAAAAATATTCAAACAATAAAGTCCATGGATAATATCCGGAAAGCACAAACACAGAGGCTGTAGCAATATATTGGATTGAGTTAGCCAAAACACAACCAGATATTTCCAGTTTCATCCAGTCATATCCAGACAAACTGGTGTGGAATTCCTATGCAGTGGAATGAGAAAATTACAGTAAAAATGGTTTTGGAGAAAAGCAAAGTCTTTCCACTAGGCAAGTGCATAAAATGTCATCTATACAATCAGAAATATCATGTTTGTTTGTCGCAGTTCCTCTAGCTTTCCCCCTAGAAAATTCGAATGTGTAGCACTGGTTTCTCCATGATGAACCAATTAGTGTTTCCACGGTACAAAATGATATGTTCCCTGATAGAAACATTCAAAACAGCCATCGATAATGTCCAGAAAACACAAACACAGAGGCTTTCACAATATTTCGGATTGAGTTAGACAAAACACAACCAGATATTTCTGTTTTCATCCAATCATAATCGAAAAAAACTGGTGTGGATTTCGTATGCAATGGAATGAGAAAATCACAGTAAAAATGGTTTTGGAGAAAAGCAACGTTCTTTAGGTTAGGCAAGTGCATAAAGTGTCATCAATAAAAACAGAAATATCATGTTTGTTTGACGCAGTTCCTGTAGCTTTCTCCCTAGAAAATACGAAGATGTTCAGCTGGTGTCTCCATGTGGAACCATTTACTGTTTCCAAGCTCAAAATTAAATGTTCCCCGATAAACAACATTCAAAAAAATAAAGTCTGTGTATAATATCAGGAATGCACAAACACAGAAGCTGTAGCAATATCTGGGATCTAGTTAGCCTAAACAAAACCGGATATTTCTGGTTTCATCCAGTCATATCCGGTAAACTGGTGTGGAATTCGTATGCAATGGACCAAGAAAATGAAAGTAAAAATGGTTTTGGAGAAAAGCAAAGTCTTTTCGTGAGGCAAGTGCATAAAATGTCATCTATACAAACTGAAATATCATGTTTGTTTGCCGCAGTTCCTCTATCTTTCTCCCTAGAAAATAAGAATGTGTAAGGCTGGTGTCGCACTGTGGAACTAATTAGTGATTCCAAGCACAAAATTAAATATTCCCCGATAAAAAACATTCAAAACAATAAAGTCCATCGATAATATCCAGAAAACACAAACACAGAAACTTTCCCAATATTTCGCATTCAATTAGCCAAAACAGACCCGGATAGTTCTGGTTTCATCCAGTCATATCGGGAAAAGGTCGTTTGGAATTCGTATGCAGTGGACCGAGAAAATCACAGTAAAAATGGTTTCGGAGAAAAGCAAAGTGTTTTCTTTAGGCAAGTGCATAAAATGTCATCTATAGAAAAAGAAATATCATGTTTGTTTCCTGCAGTTCCTCTAGATTTCTCCCTAGAAAATACGAATGTGTAGAGCTGGTGTCCCCATGATGAACCAATTAGTGTTTCTACGGTTCAAAAATATATGTTCCCTTAAAAAAACATTCAAAACAATCAAGTCCATCAATAATATCCAGAAAACACAAACACAGAGGCTTTCAAAATATTTCGGATTGAGTTAGGCAAAACACAACCGGATATTTCTGTTCTCATCCAGTCATATCCGGACAAACTGGTGTGGAATTCGTATGCAATGGACTGAGAAAATCACAGTACAAATGGTTTTGGAGAAAATCAAAGTCTTTTCGTTAGGGAAGTGCATAAAATGTCATCTATACAAACAGAAATATCATTTTTTTTGCCGCAGTTCTTCTAGCTTTCTCCTTTTGAAAATACGAATATGTTCAGCTGGTGTCTCCATGTTGAACCAATTACTGTATCTAAGCTCAAAATAAAATGTTCCCCGATAAAAACATTAAAAAATAAAGTCCATTGATAATATCCAGAAAACACAAATACAGAGGCTTTCACAACATTTCGGATTGAGTTAACCAAAACACAACCGCATATTTCTGGTTTCATCCAGTCATATCCGGAAAAAGTCATTTGGAATTCGGATGCAATGGACTGACAAAATGACAGTAAAAATGGTTTTGGAGAAAAGCAAAGTCTTTTCATTAGGCAAGTGCATAAAATGTAATCTATACAAACAGAAATATCATGTTTGTTTGCCATAGTTCATCTAGCTTTCTCCCTAGAAAATACAAACGTGTAGAGCTGGTGTCTCATGTGGAAACAATTAATGTTTCCAAGCACAAAATTAAATGATCCCTGAAAAAAAAATTCAAAAAAAAAGTCCGTGCATAATATCAGGAATACACAAACACAGAGGCTGTAGCAATATCTGGGATTTAGTTAGCCAAAACAAAACCGATATTTCCGGTTTCATCCAGTCATATCAGGACAAACTGGTGTGGAATTCGTATGAAGTGTACCGAGAAAATCACAGAAAAATGGTTTTGGAGAAAAGCAAAGTCTTTACGTTAGCCAAGTGTATAAAATGTCATCTATACAAACAGAAATATCATGTTTGTTTGTCGCAGTTTCACTCGGAGTCTCGCTAGAAAATACGAATGTGTAGAGCTGGTGTCACCATGATGAACCAATAGTGTTTCTACGGTACAAAATTAAATGTTCCCTGATAAAAACATTCAAAACAATAAAGTCCATCGATAATATCCAGAAAACACAAACACAGATATTTTCACAATATTTCGGATTGAGTTAGCCAAAATACAACCGTATATTTCTGTATTCATGCAGTCATATCCAGACAAAGTAGTGTGGAATTCGAATGCAATGAACCAAAAAAATCACAGTCAAAATGGTTTTGGAGAAAAGCAAAGTCTGTAGCAATATCTGTAGCAATATCTGGGATTGAGTTAGCCAAAACAAAACCGGATATTTCTGGTTACATCCAGTCATATCCGGTAAACTGGTGTGGAATTCGTATGCAATGGACGGAGATATTAACAGTAAAAATGGTTTTTGAAAAAAGCAGTCTTTTCGTTAGGCAAGTCCACAAAATGTCATCTAGACAAACAGAAATATCATGTTTGTTTGCCGCAGTTCCTCTAGCTTTCTCCCTAGAATATACGAATACATTCAGCTTGTGTCTCCACGTGGAACCAATTACTGTATGCAAGCTCAAAATAAAATGTTCCCCGATAAAAAACATTCAAAACAATGAAGTCCGTTGATAATATCCAGAAAAAGCAAACACAGAGGCTGGAGCAATATCTGCGATTGAATTAGCCAAAAAAAAAACCTGATATTTCCGGTTTCATCCAGTCATATCCAGACAAACTTGTTTGGAATTCGAATGCAATGGACCGAGAAAATCACAGTAAAAAAAGTTTTGGAGAAAAGCAATGTCTTTACGTTAGGCAAGTGCATAAAATGTCATCTATACAAACAGAAATATCATTTTGTTTGCTGCAGTTCCTCTAGTTTTATCCCTAGAAAATACGAATGTGTAGAGCTGGTGTCCCCATGCTGAACCAATTAGTGTTTCAACGGTACAAAATTAAATGTTCCCTGATAAAAACATTCAAAACAATAAAGTACATGGATAATATCCAGAAAACACAAACACAGAGGCTTTCACAATATTTCGGATTGAGTTAGCCAAAACACCACCGGATATTTCTGGTTTCATCCAGTCATATCCGGAAAAAGTGCTGTGGAATTCGTATGCAATGAACCAAAAAAATATGAATGTGTAGAGTTTGTGTCCCTATGTGGAACCAATTACTGTATCCAAGCTCAAAATAAAATATTCCCCAATAAAAAACATTCAAAATCATAAAGTCCGTTGATAATATCCAGAAAACACAAACACAGAGGCTGTATCAATATTTGATTTCAGTTAGCCATAACAAAACCAGATATTTCTGGTTTCATCCAGATATATCCGCACAAACTGGTGTGGAATTCATAAGAAGTTTAAGAGACAATCACAGTAAATATGGTTTTGGAGAAAAGCAAAGTCTTTTCCTTAGGCAAGTGCATAAAATGTCATCTATACAAACAGAAATATCATGTTTGTTTGCTGCAGCTCCTCTAGCTTTTCCATAGAAAATACGAATGTGTAGAGCTGGTGTCTCCATGTGGAACCAATTAGTGTTTCCAAGATTAAAATTAAATGTTCCCTGATTAAAAAATTTCCAAACAATAAAGTCTGTGGATAATATCAGGAATACACAAACACAGAGGCTGTAGCAATATATGGGATTCTGTTAGCCAAAATAAAACCGGATATTTCCGGTTTCCTCCAGTCATATCCGGAAAACGTGGTGTGGAATTCATATGCAATGGACTGATAAAAGCACAGTAAATATGGTTTAGGAGAATAGCAAAGTCTTTTCGTTAGGCAAGTGCATAAAATGTCATCTATACAAACAGAAATATCATGTTTGTTTCACGCAGTTCCTCTCACTTTCTCCCTGGAAAAAGGAATGTGTAGAGCTGGTGTCCCCATGATGAACCAATTAGTGTTTCAACGGTACACAATTAAATGTTCCATGATAACAAGCATTCAAAACAATAAAGTCCGTGGATAATATCAGCAATACACAAACACAGAGGCTATAGCAATATCTGGGATTGAGTTAGCCAAAACACAACCAGATATTTCTGTTTTCATCCAGTCATATCCGGACAAAGTGGTGTGGAATTCGAATGCAATGGACTGAGAAAATCACAGTACAAATGGTTATAGAGAAAAGCAAAGTCTTTTCGTTAGGCAATGCATAAAATGTCATCTATACAAACAGAAATATCGTGTTTGTTTGTGGCAGTTCCTCTAGCTTTCTCCCTAGAAAATACGAATATGTAGCACTGGTGACTCCATGTGGAATCAATTAGTGTATCCAGGCTCAAAAAATATGTTCCCTAATAAAAATATTTTACAACAATGAAGTCCATTGATAATATCCAGAAAACACAAACACAGAGGCTGTAGTAATATCTGGGTTGTGTTAGCCAAAACCCAACCGGATATTTATGGTTTCATCCAGTCATATCCGGAAAAACTGGTGTGGAATTCGTTTGCAATGGACCAAGAAAATCACAGTAAAAATGGTTTTGGAGAAAAGCAAAGTTTTTTCGTTAGGCACGTGCATAAAATGTCATCGAAACAAACAGAAATAAGATGATTGTTTGCCGCAGTTCCTGTACTATTCTGCTTAGAAAATAAGAATGTGTATACCTGGTGTCCCCATGTGGAACCAATTAGTGTTTCTACGGTGCAAAATTAAATGTTCCCTGATAAAAACACTCAAAACAATAAGTCCATCGATAATATCTAGAGAACACAAACACAGAGGCTGGAGCAATATTTCGCACTGAGTTAGCCAAAAACAAACCGGACATTTCTGGTTTCATCCAGTCATATCCGAAGAAACTCGTATGGAATACGTACGCAATGGACCAAGAAAATCACAGTACAAATGGTTTTGGAGAAAAGCAAAGTCTTTTCGTTAGGCAAGTGCATAAAATGTCATCTATACAAACAGAAATGTCATGTTTGTTTGACCCAGTTCCTCTAGCTTTCTTATAGAAAATACAAATGTGAAGAGCGGGTGTCTCCATTAGGAACCAATTAGTGTTTCCAATAAAAAAATTAAATGTTCCATGAAAAAAAACATTCAAAAAAATATAGTCCGTGGATAAAATCAGGAATACACAAACACAGAAGTTGTAGCAATATCTGGGATTGAGTTAGCCAAAACAGAACCGGATATTTCCGGTTTCATCCAGTCATATCTGGACAAACTGGTGTGAAATTCGTATGTATGGACCGAAAAAATCACAGTAAAAATGGTTTTGGAGAGAATCAGAGTCTTTTCGTTAGGCAAGTGCATAAAATGTCATCTATACAAACAGAAATATGTTTATTTGCCGTCCTTCCTCTAGTTTCTCCCTAGAAAATATGAAAGTGTAGAGCTGGTGTTCCCATTATGAACCAATTCGTGTTTCAACGGTACAAAATTAAATGTTCCCTGATAAAAACATTCAAAACAATACGTCCCTCGATAATATCCGAAATACACAAAGATATAGGCTTTCACAATATTTCGATTGAGTTAGCCAAAACACAACCGGATATTTCTGGTTTCCTCCAGTCATATCCAGAAAAGGGGTGTGGAATTCGTATGCAATGGACCGAGAAAATCACACTAAAAATAGTTTTGGAGAAAAACAAAGCCTTTTCTTTAGGAAATTACATAAAATGTCATCTATCAAAACAAAAATATCATGTTTCTTTACCGCAGTACATCGAGCTTTCTCCTTAGAAAATACGAATATGTAGAGCTGGTGTCTCTATGTGGCAAAAATTTGTGTTTCGCAGGACAAAATTAAATGTTCCCTGATATTGTTAAAAAACATTCAAAACAATAAAGTCTGTGGATAATATCAGGAATACACAAACACAGAGGCTGTAGCATATCTGGGATTGAGTTAGCCAAAAAACACAAATGGATATTTCCGGATTCATCCAGTCATATCGGACAAACTGGTTTGGAATTCGTATGCAATGGACCGAGAAAATCACAGTACAAATGGTTTTGGAGAAAAGCAAAGTCTTTGCGGTAGGCAAGTGCATAAAATGTCATCTAGGCAAACAGAAATATCACGTTGGTTTGCCGCAGTTCCTCTAGCTTTCTCCCTAGAAAATACGAATACGTAGAGCTGATGTCTCCATGTGAAACCAAGTAGTGTTTCCAAGCACAAAATTAAATGTTCCCTGAAAAAAACCATTCATAAAAATAAAGTCCGTGCATCATATCAGGAATACACAAACACAGAGGCTTTAGCATATCTGAGATTGAGATAGCCAAAACTAAAGCGGATATTTCCGGTTTCATCCAGTCATATCCGCACAAAGTGGTTCGGAATTCGTATGCAGTGGACAGAGAAAATCAATGTAAAAATGGTTTTGTAGAAAAGCAAAGTCTTTTCGTTAGGCAAGTGCATAAAATGTCATCTAGACAAACAGAAATATCATGTTTGTTTCCCCCAGTTCTTCTAGCTTTCTCCCTAGAAAATACAAATGTGTAGAGCTGGTGTCTCCATGTGAAACCAATTAGATTTTCTACGGTACAACATGAAATGTTCCCTGATAAAAACATTCAAAACAATAAGTCCCTCGATACTACCCAGAAAACACAAACACAGAGGCTGTAGTAATATTTTGGATTGAGATAGCCAAAACACAACCGAATATTTCTGGTTTCATCCAGTCATATCCGGACAAAGTTGTTTGGAATTCATATGAAATGGATGGAGAAAATCACAGTACAAATGGTTTTGGAGAAAAGCAGTCTTTTCGTTAGGTAAGTGCATTAAATTTCATCGATACAAACAGAAATATCATGTTTGTTTGCCGCAGTTCCTCTAGCTTTCTCCCTAGAAAATTTGAATATGTAGCACTGGTGTTCCCATTATGAAACAAATCGTGTTTCAACGGTACAAAATTAAATGTTGCTGATAAAAACATTCAAAACAATTAGTCCATCGATAATATCCAGAAAACACAAACACAGAGGCTATCACAATATTTTGGATTGAGTTAGCCAAAACACAACCGGATATTTCTGGTTTCATCCAGTCATGTCCGGACAAAGTGGTGTGGAATTCGTATGCAATGGCCCGATAATATCACAGTAAAAATGGTTTTGGAGATAAGCAAAGTCTTTTCGTTAGGCAAGTGCATAAAATGTCATGTATACAAACAGATATATCATGTTTGTTTGCCGCAGTTCTTCTAGCTTTCTCCCTAGAAAATACGAATATGTAGAGCTGGTGTCTCCATGTGGAACCAATTAGTGATTCCAAGCACCAAAATTAAATGTTCCCTGATAAAAAAACATTCAAAACAATAAAGTCTGTGGATAATATCAGGAATACACAAACACAGAGGCTGTAGCAATATCTGGGATTGAGTTAGACAAAACAATACCTGCTATTTCCGGTTTCATCCAGTCATATACGGACAAACTTGTGTGGAATACATAAGCAATGGACAGAGAAAATCACAGTACAAATGGTTTTAGAGAAAAACAAAGTCTTTTCGTTAGGCAACTGCATAAAATGTAATTGATACAAACAGAAATATCATGTTTCTTTGTGGCAGTGCATCTAGCTTTCTCCCTAGAAAATACGAATGTGTAGAGCTGGTGTCCCCATGATGAACCATTTAGTGTTTCTACGGTATAAAATTAAATGTTCCCTATAAAAACATTCAAAACAATAAGTCCGTCGATAATATCCAGAAAACACAAAATAGAGGCTGTAGCAATATCTGGGATTGAGTTAGCCAAAACACAACCGGATATTTCTGGTTTCATCCAGTGATATCCGGACAAAGTTCTGTGGAATTCATATGCATTGCACCGAGAATATCACAGTAAAAATGGTTTTGGAGAAAAGCAAAGTGTTTACGTTAGGCAAGTGCATAAAATGTCATCTAGACAAACAGAAATCCCATGTTTTTTTGCTGCAGTTCCTCTAGCTTTCTCCCTAGAAAATACGAATGTGTAGAGCTGCTGTCTCCATGTGGAAACAATTAGTGTTTCCAATCACAAAATTAAATGTTCCCCGATAAAAAACATTCAAAACAATAAAGTCCATCGATAATATCCAGAAAACACAAACACAGAGGCTTTCACAATATTTCGGATTGAGTTAGCCAAAACACAACCGGATATTTCTGGTTTCGTTCACTCATCTCTGGACAAAGTGGTGGGTAATTCGTATGCAATGGACCGAGAAAATCACAGTAAAAATGGTTTTGGAGAAAAGCAAAGTCTTTACGTTAGGCAAGTGCATAAAATGTCATCTATACAAACAGAAATATCATGTTTGTTTGCCACAGTTCCTCTAGCTTTCTCCCTGGAAAATACGAATGTGTAGAGCTGGTGTCTTCATGTGGAACCTATTAGTGTATCCAAGCTCAAAATTAAATGTTCCCTGAAAAAAAACAATTCAAAAAATAATAAAATCCTTGGATATTATCAGGAATACACAAACACGGAGGCTGTAACTATATCTGAGATTGAGTTAGCCAAAACACAACCAGATATTTTTCGTTTCATCCAGTCATATCCGGACAAACTGGTGTGGAATTCGTATGCAATGGACCGAGAAAATCACAGTAAAAATGGTTTGGAGAAAAGCAAAGTCTTTTCGTTAGGCAAGTGCATAAAATGTCATCCAGTCAAACAGAAATGTCATGTTTTTTTGCCGCAGTTCCTCTAGTTTTCTCCCTAGAATATACGAATGTGTGCAGCTGGTGTCTCCTTGTGGAACCAAGTAGTGTTTCCAAGCACTAAATTAAATATTCCCTGAAAAAAAACATTCATATCAATATATTCCATGGATAATATTAAGAATACACAAACACTGAGTCTGTCGTAATATCTGGGTTGTGTTAGCCAAAAGAAAACTGGATATTTCCGGTTTCATCCTGTCATATCCGGACAAACTGGTATGGAATTCGTATGCAATTGACCGAGAAAATCATAGTACAAATGGTTTTGGAGAAAAGCAAAGTCTTTTTGTTAGGCAAGTGCATAAAATGTCATCTACACAAACAGAAATATCATGTATGTTTGCAGCAGTTCCTCTAGCTTTCTCCCTAGAAAATACGAATGTGTAGAGCTGGTGTTCCCATTATGAAACAATTCCTGTTTCAACGGTACAAAATTAAATGTTCCCTGATAAAAACATTCAAAATAATAAAGTCCATCGATAATATTCAGCAAACACAAACACATAGGTTTTCACAATATTTCGGATTGAGTTAGCCAAAACACAACCGGATATTTCTGGTTTCATCCAGTGGTATCCAGACAAAGTCATTTGGGATTCGTATGCAGTCGACTCAGAAAATCACAAGAAAAATGGTTTTGGGAAAAGTAAAGTCTTTTCATTAGGCAAGTAGATAAAATGTCATCTATACAAACAAAAATATCATGTTTGTTTGCGCAGTTCCTCTAGCTTTCGCCCTAGAAAATTCAAATATTTAGAACTCGTATCTCCGTGTGGAAACAATTAGTGTTTCCAAGCACAAAATTAAATGTTCCCTGATAAAAAAAATTCAAAACAATACAGTCAGTGGGTAATATCAGGAATACACACACACGGAGGCTGTAGCAATATCTGGGATTTAGTTAGGCAAAACAAAACCAGATATTTTCGGTTTCATCCAGTGATATCTGGACAACATGGCATGGAATTCGTATGCAATGGAACGAGAAAATAAAAATAGAAATGGTTTTGGAGAAAAACAGAGTCTTTTCGTTAGGCAAGTGCATGAAATGTCATCTATAGAAACAGAAATATCATGTTTGTTTGCCCCAGTTCCTCTAGCTTTCTCCCTAGAAAATAGGAATGTGTAGAGCTGGTGTGTCCATGTGGAACCAATTAGTGTTTCAATGGTACAAAATTAAATGTTCCCTGAAAAAAAAACATTTAAAAATATAGTCCGTGAATAATATCAGGAATACACAAACACAGAGGCTGTAGCAATATCTGGGATTGAGTTAGCCAAAACAAAACCAGATATTTCTGTTTTCATCCAGTCATATCCACACAAACTGCTGTGGAATTCATATGCAATGGACCGAGAAAATCACAGTAAAAATGGTTTTGGAGAAAAGCAAAGTCTTTTCGTTAGGCAAGTGCATAAAATGTCATCCAGACAAACAGAAATGTCATGTTTTTTTGCCGCAGTTCCTCTAGTTTTCTCCCTAGAAAATACGAATGTGTGCAGCTGGTGTCTCCTTGTGGAACCAAGTAGTGTTTCCAAGCACTAAATTAAATATTCCCTGAAAAAAAACATTCATATCAATATATTCCGTGGATAATATCAAGAATACACAAACACTGAGTCTGTCGTAATATCTGGGTTGTGTTAGCCAAAAGAAAACTGGATATTTCCGGTTTCATCCTGTCATATCCGGACAAACTGGTATGGAATTCGTATGCAATTGACCGAGAAAATCATAGTACAAATGGTTTTGGAGAAAAGCAAAGTCTTTTTGTTAGGCAAGTGCATAAAATGTCATCTACACAAACAGAAATATCATGTATGTTTGCCGCAGTTCCTCTAGCTTTCTCCCTAGAAAATACGAATGTGTAGAGCTGGTGTTCCCATTATGAAACAATTCCTGTTTCAACGGTACAAAATTAAATGTTCCCTGATAAAAACATTCAAAATAATAAAGTCCATCGATAATATTCAGCAAACACAAACACATAGGTTTTCACAATATTTCGGATTGAGTTAGCCAAAACACAACTGGATATTTCTGGTTTCATCCAGTGGTATCCAGACAAAGTCATTTGGGATTCGTATGCATTCGACTCAGAAAATCACAAGAAAAATGGTTTTGGGAAAAGTAAAGTCTTTTCATTAGGCAAGTAGATAAAATGTCATCTATACAAACAAAAATATCATGTTTGTTTGCGCAGTTCCTCTAGCTTTCGCCCTAGAAAATACAAATATTTAGAACTCGTGTCTCCGTGTGGAAACAATTAGTGTTTCCAAGCACAAAATTAAATGTTCCCTGATAAAAAAAATTCAAAACAATACAGTCAGTGGGTAATATCAGGAATACACAACACAGAGGCTGTAGCAATATCTGGGATTTAGTTAGGCAAAACAAAACCAGATATTTTCGGTTTCATCCAGTGATATCCGGACAACATGGCATGGAATTCGTATGCAATGGAACGAGAAAATAAAAATAGAAATGGTTTTGGAGAAAAACAGAGTCTTTTCGTTAGGCAAGTGCATGAAATGTCATCTATAGAAACAGAAATATCATGTTTGTTTGCCCCAGTTCCTCTAGCTTTCTCCCTAGAAAATAGGAATGTGTAGAGCTGGTGTGTCCATGTGGAACCAATTAGTGTTTCAATGTTACAAAATTAAATGTTCCCTGAAAAAAAAAACATTCAAAAAATATAGTCCGTGAATAATATCAGGAATACACAAACACAGAGGCTGTAGCAATATCTGGGATTGAGTTAGCCAAAACAAAACCAGATATTTCCGGTTTCATCCAGTCATACCCACACAAACTGGTGTGGAATTCATATGCAATGGACCAAGAAAATCACAGTATAAATGGTTTTGGAGAAAAGCAAAGTCTTTTCGTTAGGAAAGTGCATAAAATGTCATCTATACAAGCAGAAATATCATATTTGTTTGCTGCAGTTCCTCTAGCTTTCTCCCTAGAAAATACGAATGTGTAGAGCTGGTGTCTCCATGTTGAACCAATTAGTGTTTCAATCGTTCAAAGCTAAATGTTCCCTGATAAAAACATTAAAAACAATAAGTCCACCGATAATATCCAGAAAACGCAAACACAGAGTCTGTAGCAATATTTCGGATTGAGTTAGCTAAAACAAAACCAGAGATTTCTGGTTTCATTCAGTCATATCTGGACAAAGTGGTGTGGAATTCGTATGCAGTGGACCGAGAAAATCACAGTAAAAATGGTTTTGGAGAAAAGCAAAGTCTTTTCGTTAGGCAAGTGCATAAAATGTCATCCAGACAAACAGAAATGTCATGTTTTTTTGCCGAAGTTCCTCTAGCTTTCTCCTTAGAAAATACGAATGTGTAGAGCTGGTGTCTCCATGTGGAAACAATTAGTGTTTCTACGGGAAAAAATTAAATGTTCCATGATAAAGAACATTCAAAACAATAAAGTCTGTGGATAATATCAGTAATACGCAAACACAGAGGCCGTAACAATATTTCAGATTGAATTAGCCAAAACACAACCGGATATTTCCGTTTTCATCCAGTCTTATACGGACAAAGTCGTGTGGAATTCGTATGCAATGAACGTGAATATCACAGTAAAAATTGTTTTGGAGTAAACCAAAGTCTTTTCATTAGGCAAGTGCATAAAATGTCATCTATACAAACAGAAATATCATGTTTTTTTGCCGCAGTTCCTCTAGCTTTCTCCCTAGAAAATCCGCATGTGTAGAGTTGGTGTCTCCATGTGGAACCAATTAGTGTATCCAAGCTCAAAATTAAATGTTCCCTGAAAAAAAAAAACAATTCAAAAAATGAAGTACGTGAATAATATCAGGAATACACAAAAACATAGGCTGTAGCCATATTTCAGATTGAGTTTGCCAAAACACAACTAGATATTTCTGGTTTCATCCAGTCATATGAGGACAAAGTGGTGTGGGATTCGTTTGCAATGGACCGAGAAAATCACAGTAAAAATGGTTTTGGAGAAAAGGAAAGTATTTAGGTTAGGCAAGTGCATAAAATCTCATCTATGGAATTAGAAATATCATGATTGTTTGCCGCAGTTCCTCTAGCTTTCTACAGGAAAATACGAATGTGTAGAGCTGCTTTCTCCATGTGGAAACTATTAGTGTTTCAACGGCATGAAATTAAATGTTCCCTGATAAAAACATTCAAAACAATAAGTCCCTCGATAATCTCCAAAATACACAAATATAGTGGCTTTCACAATATTTCGGATTGAGTTAGCCAAAACAAAACCGGATATTTCTGGTTTCATCCAGTCATATCCAGAAGGGGTGTGGAATTCGTACGCAATGTACCGTGAAAATCACAGTAAAATGGTTTTGGAGAAAAGCAAAGTCTTTTCTTTAGGCAATTACATAAAATGTCATTTATCAAAATAGAGATATCATGTTCTTTTACCGCAGTACATCGAGCTTTCTCCCTAGAAAATACGAATATGTAGAGCTGGTGTCTCCATGTTGCAATAATTAGTGTTTTGCAGGACAAAATTAAATGTTCCCTGATAAAAAAACATTCAAAATAATAAAGTCTGTGGATAATATCAGGAATACACAAACACAGAGGCTCTACCATATCTGGGATTTAGTTAGCCAAAACTAAACAGATATTCCGGTTTCATCCAGTCATATCTGCACAAAGTGGTTCGGAATTCGTATGCAATGGACTGAGAAAATCACAGTAAAAATGGTTTTGGAGAAAAGCAGTCTTTTCGTAAGGCAAGTGCATAAAATGTCATCTAGACAAATAGAAATATCATGTTTGTTTGCCCCAGTTCCTCTAGCTTTCTCCCTAGAAAATACGAATGTGTAGAGCTGGTGTCTCCATGTGGAACCAATTAGTGTTTCTACGGTACAACATGAAATGTTCCCTGATAAAAACAATCAAAACAATTAGTCCATCGATAATATCCAGAAAACACAAACACAGAGGCTATAGCAATATTTTGGATTGAGATAGCCAAAACACAACCGGATATTTCTTGTTTCATCCAGTCATTTCCGAACAAAGTGGTTTGAAATTCGTATGCAATGGATGGAGAAAATCACAGTACAAATGGTTTTGAAGAAAAGCAACATGTTTTCTTTAGGTAAGTGCATCAAATGTCATGTATTCAAACAGAAATATCATGTTTGTTTACCGCAGTTTCTCTAGCTTTCTCCCTAGAAAATATGAATGTGTAGAGCTTGTTTTCCCATGATGAACCATTTAGTGTTACTACGGTACAAAATTAAATGTTCCCTGACAAAAACATTCAAAACAATTAGTCCATCGATAATATCCAGAAAACACAAACACAGAGGCTTTCACAGTATATCGGAATGAGCTAGCCAAAACAGAACCGGATATTTCTGGTTTCATCCAGTCATATCCAGACAAACTGGTGTGGAATTCGTATGCAATGGACCAAGAACATCAGAGTAAAAATGGTTTTGGAGAAAAGCAAAGTCTTTTCATTAGGCAAGTGCATAAAATGTCATCTATACAAACAGAAATATGTTTGTTTGTCGCAGTTCCTCTACCTTTCTCCCTAGAAAAACCGAATGTGTAGAGCTGGTGTTAACATTATGAAACAATTAGTGTTTTAACGGTACAAAATTAAATGTTCCCTGATAAAAACATTCAAAATAATAAGTCCGTCTATAATATCCTGAAAACACAAACACAGAGGCTGTGGCAATATTTCGGATTCAGTTAGCCAAAAGAAAACCGGATATTTCCATTTTCATTCAGTCATATCCGGACAAAGTGGTGTGGAATTGGTATGCAATGGACCGAGATAATCACAGTACAAATGGTTTTGGAGAAAAGCAAAGTCATTTCGTTAGGCAAGGGCATAAATGTCATCTAGACAAACAGAAATATGATGTGTGTTTGCCGCAATTCCTCCAGCTTTCTCCCTAGAAAATACAAATGTGTAGAGCTGATGTTTTTATGTGGAACCAATTAGTGTTTCCAAGAACAAAATTAAATGTTCCCTGAAAAAAAAACCATTCAAAACAATAAAGTCCATGGATAATATCAGGAATACTCAAAGACAGAGGCTGGAGCAATATCTGGGATTGAGTTAGCCAAAACGATACCGGATATTACGGTTTCATCCAGTCATATCAGGTCAAAATCGTGTGGAATTCATATGCAATGTACGGAAAAATCACAGTATAAATGGTTTAGGAGAAAAGCAAAATCTTTTCGTTAGGCAAGTGTATAAAATGTCATCTATACAAACAGAAATATCATGTTTCTTTGCCGCAGTTCCTCTAGGTTTCTCCCTGGAAAATACGAATGTGTAGAGCTGCTGTCCGCATGTGGAACCAATTATTATTTCCAAGCAGAAAATTAAATGTTCCCTGAAAAAAACATTGAAAAATATATATTCCATGCATAATATCAGCAATGCACAAACACAGAGGCTGTAGCAATATTTCGGATTGAGTTAGCCAAAACAAAATAGGATATTTCTCGTTTCATCCAGTCATATCCGGACAAACTGGTGTGGAATTCATATGCAATGGACTGAGAAAATCACAGTACAAATGGTTTTGGGGAAAGCAAAATCTTTTCGTTAGGCAAGTACATAAAATGTCATCTATACAAAGAGAAATATCATATTTTTTTTGCCGCAGTTCTTCTAGCTTTCGCCCTAGAAAATACGAATGTGTGGAGCTGGTGTCCCCTGATGAACCTTTAGTGTTGCTACAGTAAAAAATTAAATGTTCATTGATAAAAACATTCAAAACACTAAAGTCCAACGATAATATCCAGAAAACAGAAACACGGAGGCTGTATAAATATCTGGGATTGTGTTAGCCAAAAGAAACCGGATATTTCCGGTTTCAATCAGTCATATCCAGACAAACTGGTGTGGACTTCGTATGCAATGGTAAGAGAAAATCACAAAAAAATGGTTTTGGAGAAAAGCAAAGTCTTTTCGTTAGGCAAGTGCATAAAATGTCATCTATACAAACAGAAATATCATGTTTGTTTGCCGCAGTGCCTCTAGCTTTCTCCCTAGAAAATGCGAATGTGTGGAGCTGGTGTCCCCATGATGAACCAATTAGTGTTTCTACGGTACAAAATTAAATGTTCCCTGATGAAAAACATTCAAAACAATAAAGTCCATCGATAATATCCAGAAAACACAAACAGAGGCTGTAGCAATATCTGGGATTGAGTTAACCAAAACACAACCGGATATTTCCGGTTTCATCCTGTCATATCCGGACAAACTGGTGTGGAATTCATATGCAATGGACCGAGAATATCACAGTAGAAATGGTTTTGGAGAAAAGCAAAGTCTTTTCATTAGGCAAGCACATAAAATGTCATGTATACGAACTGAAATATCATGTTTGTTTGCTGCAGTTCCTGTAGCTTTCTCCCTAGAAAATACGAATGTGCAGAGCTTGTGTCACCATGATGAACCAATTAGTGTTTCCAAGCACAAAATTAAATGTTCCCTGTAAAAAACATTGAGAAATATAAAGTCCATGCATAATATCAGGAATACACAAACACAGAGACTGTAGCAATACTTCGGATTGAGTTAGCCAAAATACAACCAGATATTTCTCATTTCATCTAGTTATATCCGGACAAAGTGGTGTGGAATTCGTATGCAATGGACCAAGAAAATAACAGTAAAAATAGTTTTGGAGAAAAGCAAAGTCTTTTCATTAGGCAAGTGCATAAAATGTCATCTATACATACAGAAATATCATTTTTGTTTGCCGCAGTTCTTCTAGCTTTCTCCTTTTGAAAATACGAATATGTTCAGCTGGTGTCTCCATGTTGAACCAATTACTGTATCCAAGTTCAAAATAAAATGTTCTCTGATAAAAAACATTAAAAAAATAAAGTCCGTTGATAATATCCAGAAAACACAAACACAGAGGCTTTTACAACATTTCGGATTGACTTAACCAAAACACAACCGGATATTTCTGGTTTCATTCCAGTCATATCTAGAAAAAGTCGTTTGGAATTCGGATGCAATGGACTGACAAAATCACAGTAAAAATGGTTTTGGAGAAAAGCAAAGTCTTTTCGTTAGGCAAGTGCACAAAATGTCATCGATACAAACAGTAATATCATGTTTGTTTGCCTCAGTTCCTCTAGTTTTCTCCCTAGAAAATACGAATGTGTAGAGCTGGTGTCTCATGTGGAAACAATTATTGTTTCCAAGCACAAAATTAAATGACCCCTGAAAAAAACATTCAAAAAAAAAAAAAGTCCGTGCATAATATCAGGAATACACAAACACAGAGGCTGTAGCAATATCTGGTATTGAGTTAGCCAAAACACAACCAGATACTTCCGGTTTCATCCAGTCATATCCGGACAAACTGGTGTGGAATTCGTATGCAATGGACCGAGATAATCACAGTAAAAATGGTTTTCGAGAATAGCAAAGTCTTTTCGTTAGGCAAGTGCATAAAATGTCATCTATACAAACAGAAATATCATGTTTGTTTGCCGCAGTTCCTCTAGCTTTCTCCCTAGAAAATACGAATGTGTAGAGCTCGTGTTCCTATGATGAACCAATTAGTGATTCAACGGTACAAAATTAAATAATCCCTGATAAAAACATTCAAAACAATAAAGTCCATCGATAATATCCAGAAAACACAAAACAGAGGCTTTCACAATATTTCGGATTGAGTTAGCCAAAACAAAACCGGATATTTCCAGTTTCATCAGTCATATCCGGACAAACTCGTGTTTAATTTGTATGCAATGCAATGAAAACATCACAGTAAAAATGGTTTTGGAGAAAAGCATAGTCTTTTCGTTAGGCAAGTGCATAAAATTTAATCTATACAAACAGAAATATCATGTTTGTTTGCCGCAGTTCCTCTAGCTTTCTCCCTATAAAATACAAATGTGTAGAGCTGGTATCTCCATGTGGAACCAATTAGTGTTTCACAGCACAAAATTAAATGTTCTCTGAAAAAAAAGAACATTCAAAACAATAAAGTCCGTGGATAATATCAGGAATACACAAACACAGAGGCTGTAGCAATATTCCGGATTGAGTTAGCAAAAACACAACCAAATATTTCTGGTTTCATCGAGTCATATCCGCATAAAGTGGTGGGGAAATCGTATGCAATGGACCGAGAAAATCACATTACACATGGTTTTGGAGAAAAGCAAAGTCTTTTCCTTAGGCAAGTGCATAAAATGTCATCTAGACAAACAGAAATATCATGTTTCTCTCAGTTCCTCTAGATTTCACTCTAGAAAATACGAATGTGTAGAGCTGGTGTCTCCATGTGGAACCAATTAGTGACTCCAAGCACCAAATTAAATGTTACCTGATAAAAAACATTCAAAACAATAAAGTCTGTGGATAATATCAGGAATGCACAAACACAGAGGCTGTAGCAATATCTGGGATTGAGTTAGCCAAGTAATACCGGATATTTCCGGTTTCATCCACTCATATCCGGACAAAGTGGTGTAGAATTCGTATGCAATGGACCGAGAAAATAACAGTACAAATGGTTTTGGAGAAAAACAAAGTCTTTTCATTAGACAAGTACATAAAATGTCATCTATACAAACAGAAATATCATGTTTGTTTGCCGCATTTCCTCTAGCTTTCTCCCTAGAAAACACGAAAGTGTAGAGCTGGTGTCTCCATGTGGAAACAATCAGTGTTTTTAAGCACAAAATTAAATGTTTCCTGAAAAAAAAACATTCAAAACAGTAAAGTCAGTGGATAATATCAGGAATAGGCAAACACAGCACCTTTAGCAATATTCCAGATTGAGTTAGCCAAAACACAACCAGATATTTCTGGTTTCATCCAGTCATATGAGGTAAACTGGTGTGGAATTCGTATGCAATGGACCTAGAAAATCACAGTAAAAACGATTTTGGAGAAAAGCAAAGTCTTTTCGTAAGGAAAGTACATGCAATGTTATCAATACAAACAGAAATATCATGTTTATTTCCTGCAGTTCCTCTAGTTTTCTCCCTAGTATACACGAATGTGTAGAGCTGTTGTCCCCATGTGGAACCAATTAGTGTTTCCAAGCACAAAATTAAATGTTCCCTGAAAAAAAACATTCAAAAAAATAAAGTCCGTGGTTAATATCATGAATACACAAACACAGAGGTTGTAGCATTATTACCGATTGAGGTAGCCAAAATACAACCAGATATTTCTGGTGTCATCCAGTCATATCCGGACAAAGTGGTCTGGAATTCGTATGCAATGGACCGAGAAAATCACAGTAAAAATGGTTTTGGAGTAAAGCAAAGTCTTAGGCAGATGCATAAAATGTCATCTATATATACCGAAATATCATGTTTGTTTGCCGCAGTTCCTCTAGCTTTCTCCATAGAAAATATGAATGTGTAGAGCTGGTGTCTCCATGTGGAACCAATTAGTGTTTTCAAGCACAAAATTAAATGTTTCCTGATAAAAAAAATTCAAAACAATAAAGTCTGTGGATAATATCAGGAATACACAAACACAGAGGTGGTAACAATATCTGGGATTGAGTTAGCAAAATTCTACCGGCTATTTCTGGTTTCTTCCAGTCATATCCGGACAAACTGGTGTGGAATTCGTATGCAATGGACCGAGAAAATCACAGAACAAATGGTTTTGGAGAAAAGCAAAGAGTTTTCGTTAGTCAAGTGCATAAAATGTCATCTATGCAAACAGAAATATCATGTTTGTTTGCGCAGTTCCTCTAGTTTTCTCCCTAGAAAATGGGAATGTGTAGAGCTGGTATCTATATGTGGAACCAATTAGTGTTTCCAAGCACAAAATTAAATGTTCCCTGATAAAATAACATTCAAAACAATAAAGTCTGTGGATAATATCAGGAATGCACAAACACAGAGGCTGTAGCAATATCTGGGATTGAGTTAGGCAAAACAAAACCGGATATTTCCGGTTTCATCCAGACATATCCGGACAAACTTGTGTTTAATTCATATGAAATGGCCGAGAAAATAAAAGTACATATGGTTTTGGAGAAAAGCAAAGTCTTTTCTTTAGGCAAGTGCATAAAATGTCATCTGTACAAACAGAAATATCACGTTTGATTGCCGCATTTCCTCTAGCTTTCTCCCTAGAAAACACGAATGTGTAGAGCTGGTGTCTCCATGTGGAAACAATTAGTGTTTCCAAGCACAAAATTAAATGTTCCCTGAAAAAAAAAACATTCAAAAAAATAAAGTCCATGGATAATACCAGGAATACACAAACCCAGGGGCTGTAGCAATATTTCAGACTGAGTCATCCAAAACAAAACCGGATATTTCCGGTTTCATCCAGTCATATCCGGATAAAGTGGTGTGGAATTCGTATGCAATGGACCTAGAAAATCACAGTAAAAATGGTTTTGAAGAAAAGCAAAGTCTTTTCGTTAGGCAAGTGCATAAAATGTCATTGATACAAACAGAAATATCATCTTTGTTTGCCGCAGTTCCTTTAGCTTTCTCCATAGAAACTACAAATATTTAGTCTTGTGTCTCCATGTGGAACCAGTTACTGTATCCAAGCTCAAAATAAAATGTCCCCCGACAAAAAGCATTCAAAACAATAAAGTCCATTGATAGTATCCAGAAAAAACAAACACAGAGGCTGTAGCAATATTTCGTATTGAGTTAGCCAAAACACAACCGGATATTTCTGGTTTCATCCAGTCATATGGGGTAAACTGGTGTGGAATTTCTATGCAATGGACCGAGAAAGTCACAGTAAAAATGGTTTTGGAGAAAAGGAAAGTCTTTTCGTTAGGCACGCGCATAAAATGCCATCGATACAAACAGAAATGTCATGTTTGTTAGCCTCAGTTCCTCTAGCTTTCTCCCTAGGAACTATGAATGTGTAGAGCAGGTGTCAAAATGATGAACCAATTAGTGTTTCAACGGTACAAAATTAAATAATCCCTGATAAAAACATTCAAAGCAATAAAGTCCGTTTATAATATCAGGAATACACAAAACAGAGGCTGTAGCAATATCTGGGATTGAGTTAGCAAAAAAAAAGTGGATATTTCCGGTTTCATCCAGTCATATCCCAACAAACTGCTTTGGAATTCGTATGCAATGGACCGAGAAAATCACAGTAAAAATGGTTTTGGAGAAAAGCAAACTGTTTTCATTAGGCAAGTGCATAAAATGCCATCGATACAAACAGAAATATCATGTTTGTTTGCCATAGTTCCTCCAGCATTCTCCCTAGAAAATACGAATGTGTAGAGCTGGTGTCCCCATGATGAACCAATTAGTGATTCAACGGTACAAAATTAAATGTTCCCTATAAAAACTTTCAAAACAATAAAGTCCGTGGATAATATCCAGAAAACACAAACACAGAGGCTGTAGCAATATTTCGGATTCAGCTAGCCAAAACACAACCGGATATTTCAGATTTCATCCTCTCATATCCGGACAACGTGGTATGGAATTCGTATGCAATGGACCGAGAAAATCACAGTAAGAATGGTTTTGAGAAAAGCAAAGTCTTTTCATTAGGCAAGTGCATAAAATGACATCGATACAAACAGAAATATCATGTTTGTTTGCCGCAGTTCCTCTAGCTTTCTCCCAAGAAAATACGAATGTATAGATCTGGTGTCACCATGATGAATGAATTAGTGTTTGAACGGTACAAAATTAAATGTTCCCTGATAAAAACAATCAAAACAATAAAGTCCATCGATAATATCCAGAAAACACTAACACAGAGGCTCTCACAATATTTTGGATTGAGATAGCCAAAACACAACCGGATATTTGATTTTATCCAGTCATATCCGGACAAACTGGTGAACAATTTGTATGCAATGGACCGAGAAAATCACAGTAAGAATGGTTTTGGAGAAAAGCAAAGTCTTTTTGTTAGGCAAGTGCATGAAATGTCATCTATACAAACAGAAATATCATGTTTGTTTGCCACAGCTCCTCTAGCTTTCTCCCTAGAAAATACGAATGTTTAGAGCTGGTATCTCCATGTGGAACCAATTAGTATTTCCAAGCCCAAAATTAAATGTTCCCTGATAAAAAACATTCAAAACAATAAAGTCTGTGGATAATATCAGGAATACACAAACACAGAGGCTGTAGCATTATCTGGTATGGAGTTAGGCAAAACAAAACCAGATATTTCTGGTTTCATGCAGTCATATCCAGACAACCTGGTGTCGAATACGTATGCAGTGGAACGAGAAAATCACAGTAAATTGGTTTTGGAGAAAAGCAAAGTGTTTTCATTAGGCAAGTGCATAAAATGTTATCTATACAAACAGATACATCATGTTTGTTTGCCGCAGTTCCTCTAGCTTTCTCCCTAGAAAATACTTATGTGTAGAGCTGGTGTCCCCATGATGAACCAATTAGTGTTTCTACGGTACAAAATTAAATGTTCCCTGACAAAAACATTCAAAACAATAAATTCCATCAATAATGTCCATAAAACACAAACACAGAAGCTTTCACAATATTTTGGATTTTGTGAGCCGAAACCCAACCAGATATTTCTGGTTTCATCCAGTCATGTCCTGAGAAAGTGGTGTGGAATTCGTATGTAATGGACTGAGAAAATCACAGTAAAAATGGTTTTGGAGAAAAGCAAAGTCTTTTCGTTAGGCAAGTGCATAAAATGTCATCTATACAAACAGAAATATCATGTTTGTTTGCCACAGTTTCTCTAGCTTTCTCCCTAGAAAATACGAATGTGTATATCTGGTGTTCCAATCATGAACCAATTAGTGATTCAAAGGTACAAAATGAAATGTTCCCTGATAAAAACATTAAAAACAATTAGTCCATCAATAGTATCCAGAAAACACAAACACAGAGGCTCTCACAATATTTCGGATTAACTTAGCCAAAATACATCGGGATATTTCTGGTTTCATCCATTCATATCCGGGCAAACTGGTGTGGAATTCTTATGCAATGGACCGAGAATCTGACAGTAAAAATTATTTTGGAGAAAAGCAACGTCCTTTCGTTAGGCAAGTGCATAAAATGTCATCTATACAAACAGAAATATCATGTTTGTTTGTCGCAGTTCCTCTAGCTTTCTCCCTAGAAAACACGAATGCGTAGAGCTGGTGTCTCCATGTGGAACCAATTAGTGTTTCCAAATGTTCCCTGATAAAAAACATTCAAAACAATAAAGTCTGTAGATGATATCAGGAATACACAAACACAGAGGCTTTCACAATATTTCGGATTGCGTTAGCCAAAACACAACCAGATATTTCTCGTTTCATCCAGTCATATCTGGAGAAAGTGGTGTGGAATTCATATGCAATGGACCGAGAATCTCACAGTAAAAATGGTTTTGGAGAAAAGCAACGTCCTTTCGTTAGGCAAGTGCATAAAATGTCATCTATACAAACAGAAATATTATGTTTGTTTGCCGCAGTTCTTCTAGCTTTCTCCTTTTGAAAATACGAATACGTTCAGCTGGTGTCTCCATGTTGAACCAATTACTGTATCCAAGCTCAAAATAAAATGTTCCCTGATAAAAAACATTAAAAAAAATAAAGTCCGTTGATAATATCCAGAAAACACAAACACAGAGGCTTTCAAAACATTTCGGATTGAGTTAACCAAAACACAACCGGATATTTCTGATTTCATCCAGTCATAACTGGAAAAAGTCGTTTGGAATTCGGATGCAATGGACCGACCAAATGACAGTAAAAATGGTTTTGGAGTAAAGCAACGTATTTTCGTTAGGCAAGTGCATAAAATGTCATCGATACCAACAGAAATATCATGTTTGTTTGCCTCAGTTCTTCTAGCTTTCTCCATAGAAAATACGAATGTGTAGAGCTGGTGTCTCATGTGGAAGCAATTAATGTTTCCAATCACAAAATTAAATGATCCTGAAAAGAAATTAAAAAAAAAAAGTCCGTGCATAATATTAGGAATACTCAAACACAGAGGCTGTAGCAATATCTGGGATTGAGTTAGCCAAAACACAACCAGATATTTCCGGTTTCATCTTGTCATATCCGGACAAACTGGTGTGAAATTCATATGAATTGTATTGAGAAAATGAAAGTAAAAATGGTTTTGGAGAAAAGCAATGTCTTTCGTTAGGCAAGTGCATAAAATGTCATCTATACAAACAGAAATATCATGTTTGTTTGCCACAGTTCCTCTATCTTTCTCCGTAGAAAATACGAATGTGTAGGGCTGGTGTCACCACGTGGAACGAATTAGTGATTACAAGCACAAAATTAAATATTCCCCAATAAACAACATTCAAAACATTAAAGTCCGTGGATAATATCTGGAAAACACAAACACAGAGGCTTTAGCAATATCTGGGATTGAGATAGCCAAAAGAGAACCAGATATTTCCGGTTTCATCCAGTCATATCCGGACAAACTGGTGTGGAATTTGTATGCAATGGACTGAGATAATTACAGTAAAAATGGTTTTGGAGAAAAGCAAAGTCTTTTCATTAGGCAAGTGCATAAAATGTCATCGATACCAACAGAAATATCATGTTTGTTTGTCGCAGTTCCTCTAGCTTTCCCCCTAGAAAATACGAATGTGTAGCGCTGGTGTTTCCATGTGAAACCAATTCGTGTTTCCACGGTACAAACTGATATGTTCCCTGATAAAAACATTCAAAATATCCCAAGATAATGTCCAGAAAACACAAACACAGAGGCTGTAGCAATAGTTCGGATTGAGTTAGCCAAAACTCAACCGGATATTGCTGGTTGCATCCAGTCATATCCGCACAAACTGGTGTGGAATTCGTATGCAATGGACCGAGAAAATCACAGTAAAAATGGTTTTGGAGAAAAACAACGTTCTTTTCGTTTGGCAAGGGCAAAAAGTTTCATCAATACAAACAGAAATGTCATGTTTGTTTGCTGCACTTCCTGTAGCTTTCTCCCTAGAAAATACGAGATGTTCAGCTTGTGTCTACATCTGGAACCAATTACGGTTTACAAGCTCAAAATTAAATGTTCCCCGATAAAAAACATTCAAAAAAATAAAGTCCGTGTATAATATCAGGAATAGACAAACACAAGGCTGTAGCAATATCTGGGATTGAGTTAGCCAAAACAAAACCGGATATTTCCGGTTTCATCCAGTCATATCCGGGAAATGTCGTTTGGAATTCGTATGCAGTGGACCGAGAAAATCACAGTAAAAATGGTTTTGGAGAAAAGTAAAGTCTTTTCATTAGGCAAGTGCATAAAATGTCATCTATAGAAAAAGAAATATCATGTTTGTTTCCTGCAGTTCCTCTAGATTTCTCCCTAGAAAATACGAATGTGTAGAGCTGGTGTCCGCATGATGAACCAATTAGTGTTTCTGCGGTACAAAAATAAATGTTCCCTTATAAAAACATTCAAAACAATCAAGTCCATCAATAATATCCAGAAAACACAAACACAGAGGTTTCACAAAATATCTCGGATTGATTTAGCCAAAACACAACCGGATATATCTGTTTTTATCCAGTCATATCCGGACAAACTGGTGTGGAATTCATATGCAATGGACTGAGAAAATCACAATAAAAATGGTTTTGGAGAAAAGCAAAGTCTTTTCGTTATGCAAGTGCATAAAATGTCATCTATACAAACAGAAATATCATTTTTGTTTGCCGCAGTTCTTCTAGCTTTCTCCTTTTGAAAATACGAATATGTTCAGCTGGTGTCTCCATGTTGAACCAATTACTGTATCCAAGCTCAAAATAAAATGTTCCCCGATAAAAACATGAAAAAAATAAAGTATGTTGATAATATCCAGAAATCACAAACACAAAGGCTTTCACAACATTTGGGATTGAGTTAACCAAAACACAACCGGATATTTCTGGTTTCATCCAGTCATATCCGGAAAAAGTCGTTTGGAATTCGGATGCAATGGACCGACAAAATGACAGTAAAAATGGTTTTGGAGTAAAGCAACATATTTTCATTAGGCAAGTGCATAAAATGTCATCGATACCAACAGAAATATCATGTTTGTTTGCCTCAGTTCCTCTAGCTTTTTCCATAGAAAATACGAATTTGTAGAGCTGGTGTCTCATGTGGAAAAAATTAATGCTTCCAAGCACAAAATTAAATGATCCCTGAAAAAAAAATTAAAAAAAAAAGTCTGTGCATAATATCAGCTATACACAAACACAGAGGCTGTAGCAATATCTGGGATTGAGATAGCCAAAACACAACCAGATACTTCCGGTTTCATCTAGTCATATCCGGACAAACTTGTCTGGAATTCGTATGCAATGGACCAAGAAAATAAAATTAAAAAGGGTTTGGAGTAAAGCAAAGTCTTTTCGTTAGGCAAGTGCATAAAATGTCATCTATACAAACAGAAATATCATTTTTGTTTGCCGCAGTTCTTCTAGCTTTCTCCTTTTGAAAATACAAATATGTTCAGCTGGCGTCTCCATGTTGAACCATTTACTGTATCCAAGCTCAAAATAAAATGTTCCCGATAAAAACATTAAAAAAAAAAAGTCCATTGATAATATCCAGAAATCACAAACACAGAGGCTTTCACAACATTTCGGATTGAGTTAACCAAAACACAACCGGATATTTCTGGTTTCATCCAGTCATATCCGGAAAAAGTCGTTTGGAATTCGGATGCAATGGACAGACAAAATGACAGTAAAAATGGTTTTGGAGTAAAGCAACGTATTTTCGTTAGGCAAGTGCATAAAATGTCATCGATACCAACAGAAATATCATGTTTGTTTGCCTCAGTTCCTCTAGCTTTCTCCATAGAAAATACGAACGTGTAGAGCTGGTGCCTCATGTGGAAACAATTAATGTTTCAAAGCACAAAATTAAATGACCCCTGAAAAAAAACATGCCAAAAAAAAAGTCCGTGCATAATATCAGCAATACACAAACACAGAGGCTGTAGCAATATGTGGGATTGAGTTAGCCAAAACACAACCAGATACTTCCAGTTTCATCTAGTCATATCCGGACAAACTGGTGTGGAATTCATACGAATTGTATTGAGAAAATCACAGTAAAAATGGTTTTGGAGAAAATCAAAGTCTTTTCGTTAGGCAAGTGCATAAAATGTCATCTAGACAAACAGAAATATCATGTTTGTTTGCCGCATTCCTCTAGCTTTCTCCCTAGAAAATACGAATGTGTAGGGCTGGTGTCGCCTTGTCGAACTAATTAGTGATTATAAGCACAAAATTAAATATTCCCCGATAAACAAAATTCAAAACATTAAAGTCTGTGGATAATGTCTGGAAAACACAAAAACAGAGGCTGTAGCAATATCTGGGATTGAGTTAGCCAAAACACAACCAGATATTTCCGGTTTCATCCAGTCATATCCGGACAAACTGGTGTGTAATTCGTATGCAATGGACCGAGATAATCACAGTAAAAATGGTTTTCGAGAACAGCAAAAGCTTTTCGTTATGCAAGTGCATAAAATGTCATCTATACCAACAGATATATCATGTTTGTTTGTCGCAGCTCCTCTAGCTTTCTCCCTAGAAAATACGAATATGTAGAGCTGGTGTCCCCATGATAAACTAATTAGTGTTTCTACAGTACAAAATAAATGTTCCCTTAAAAAAACATTCAAAACAATAAAGTCCATCAATAATATCCAGAAAACACAAACACAGAGGCTTTCGCAATATTTCGGATATATTTAGCCAAAACAGAACCGGATATTTCTGTTTTCATCCAGTCATATCCGGACAAAGTGATGTGGAATTCGTATGCAATGGACTGAGAAAATCACAGTAAAAATGGTTTTGGAGAAAATCAAAGTCTTTCGTTAGGCAAGTGCATAAAATGTTATCTATACATACAGAAATATCATGATTGTTTGCCGCAGTTCTTCTAAATTTCTCCTTTTGAAAATACGAATATGTTCAGCTGGTGTCTCCATGTTGAACCAAATACTGTATCCAAGCTCAAAATAAAATGTTCTCCGATAAAAAACATTAAAAAAATAAAGTCCATTGATAATATCCAGAAAACACAAACACAGAGGCTTTTACAACATTTCGGATTGAGTTAACCAAAAAACAACCGGATATTTCTGGTTTCATTCCAGTCATATCTGGAAAAAGTCGTTTGGAATTCGGATGCAATAGACCGACAAAATGACAGTAAAAATGGTTTTTGAGAAAAGCAAAGTCTTTTCGTTAGGCAAGTGCATAAAATGTCATCGATACCAACAGAAATATCATGTTTGTTTGCCTCAGTTCCTCTAGATTTCTCCCTAGAAAATACAAATGTGTAGAGTTGGTGTCTCATGTGGAAACAATTATTGTTTCCAAGCACAAAATTAAATGATCCCTGAATAAAAAATATTCAAAAAAAAAAAGTCCGTGCATAATATCAAGAATCCACAAACACAGAGGCTGTAGCAATATCTGGGATTGAGTTAGCCAAAACAAAACCGGATATTTCCGGTTCCATCCAGTCATATCCGGACAAAGTGGTGTGGAATTCGTATGCAGTGGACCGAGAAACTCACAGTAAAAATGGTTTTGGAGAAAAGCCAAAGTCTTTTGGTTAGGCAAGTGCATAAAATGTCATCGATACAAACAGAAATATCATGTTTGTTTTCCGCAGTTCCCCCAGCAGTCTCGCTAGAAAATACGAATGTGTAGAGCTGGTGTCCCCATGATGAACCAATTAGAAAATCTACGGTAAAAAATGAAAAGTTCCCTGATAAAAACATTCAAAACAATAAAGTCCATCGATAATGTCCAGAAAACACAAACACAGAGGCTATCACAATATTTCGGATTGAGTTTGCCAAAACACAACTGGACATTTCTGTTTTCATCCAGTCATATCCGGAAAAAGTCGTTTGGAATTCGGAGGCAATGGACCGAGAAAATCACAGTAAAAATGGTTTTGGAGAAAAGCAAAGTCTTTTCATTAGGCAAGTGAATAAAATGTCATCTATACATACAGAAATATCATGTTTCTTTGCCGCAATTCCTCTAGGTTTCGCCCTAGATAATACGAATGTGTAGAGCTGGTGTCTCCATGTGGAACCAATTAGAGTTTCTACGGTACAAAATGAAATGTTCCCTGATAGAAACATTCAAAACAAGAAAGTCCTTCGATAATATCCAGAAAACACAAACACAGAGGCTTTCACAATATTTCGGATTGAGTTAGCCAAAACACCACCGGATATTTCTGGTTTCCTCCAGTCATATCCGGACAAAGTGGTATGGAATTCGTATGCAATGGGCTGAGAAAATCAGAGTAAAAATGGTTTGGGAGAAAAGCAAAGTCTTTTCGTTAGGAAAGTGCATAAAATGTCATCGATAGAAACAGAAATATCATGTTTGTTTGCCGCAGTTGCTCTAGCTTTCTCCCTAGAAAATACGAATATATTGAGCTGGAGTCTCCGTGTGGAAACAATAACTGTATCCAAGCTCAAAATAAAATATTGCCCAATAAATACATTCAAAACAAAGTCCATGGATAATATGCGGAAAACACAAACACAGAGGCTGTAGCAATATATAGGATTGAGTTAGCCAAAACAAACCGGATATTTCCGATTTCATCCAGTCATATCCGGTGAACTGGTGTGAAATTTGTATGTAATAGACCGAGAAAATCACAGTACAAATGGTTTTGGAGAAAAGCAAAGTCTTTTCGTTAGGCAAGTGCCTAAAATGTCATCTATACAAACAGAAATATCATATTTGTTTGTCACAGTTCCTCTAGCTTTCTCCCTAGAAAATAAGAATGTGTAGAGCTGTTGTCTCCATGTGGAACCAATTAGTGATTCCAAGCAAAAATTAAATGTTCCCTGATAAAAAACATTCAAAACAATAAAGTCCGTGGATAATATCAGGAATACTCAAAGACAGAGGCTGGAGCAATATCTGGGATTGAGTTAGCCAAAACAAAACCAGATATTTCCGGTTTCATCCAGTCATATCCGGACAAACTGTGGTGGAATTCGTATGCAATGGATGGAGAAAATCACAGTAAAAATGGTTTTGGAGAAAAGCAAAGTCTTTCGTTAGGCAAGTGCATAAAATGTCATCGATACAAACAGAAATGTCATGTTTGTTTGCCACAGTTCCTCCAGCAGTCTCCCTAGAAAATACGAATGTGTAGAGCTGGTGTCCCCATGATGAACCTATTAGCATTTCTACGGTACAAAATCAAATGTTCCCTGATAAAAAACATTCAACACAATAGTCCGTGGATAATATCAGGAATACACAAACACAGAGGCTGTAGCAATGTTTGGGATTGAGTATGCAAAAAAAAAAAAGATATTACCGGTTTCATCCACTCATATCCGGACAAACTGGGGTGGAATTCATATGCCATGGACCGAAAAATCACAGTATAAATGGTATTGGAGAAAAGCAAAGTCTTTTCGTTAGGCAAGTGCATAAAATGTCATCTATAGAAACAGAAATATCATGTTTCTTTGCCGCAATTCCTCTAGATTTCGGCCTACAAAATACGAATATGTAGAGCTGGTGTCTCCATGTGGAACGAATTAGTGACTCCAAGCACAAAATTAAGTGTTGCCTTATAAAAAACTTTCAAATCAATAAAGACCGTGGATAATATCAGTAATACACAAACACAGAGGCTGTAGGAATATCTGGGATTGAGTTAGCCAAAACACAACCGGATATTTCCGGTTTCATCCAGTCATATCCGGTAAAGTGGTGTGGAGTTCGTATGCAATGGACCGAAAAACTCAGAGTAAAAAAGGTTTTGGAGAAAAGCAAAGTCTTTTCATTAGGCAAGTGCATAAAATGTCATCTATACATACAGAAATATCATGTTTCTTTGCCGCAATTCCTCTAGGTTTCGCCCTAGATAATACGAATGTATAGAGCTGGTGTCTCCATGTGGAACCAATTAGAGTTTCTACGGTACAAAATGAAATGTTCCCTGATAGAAACATTCAAAACAAGAAAGTCCTTCGATAATATCCAGAAAACACAAACACAGAGGCTTTCACAATATTTCGGATTGAGTTAGCCAAAACACCACCGGATATTTCTGGTTTCCTCCAGTCATATCCGGACAAAGTGGTATGGAATTCGTATGCAATGGGCTAAGAAAATCAGAGTAAAAATGGTTTTGGAGAAAAGCAAAGTCTTTTCGTTAGGAAAGTGCATAAAATGTCATCGATAGAAACAGAAATATCATGTTTGTTTGCCGCAGTTGCTCTAGCTTTCTCCCTAGAAAATACGAATATATTGAGCTGGAGTCTCCGTGTGGAAACAATAACTGTATCCAAGCTCAAAATAAAATATTGCCGGATAAATACATTCAAAACAATAAAGTCCGTGGATAACATCAGGAAAACAGAAACACAGAGGCTGTAGCAATATATGGGATTGAGTTAGCCAAAACAAACCGGATATTTCCGATTTCATCCAGTCATATCCGGTAAACTGGTGTGGAATTCGTATGCAATGGACAGAGAAACTCACAGTAAAAATGGTTTTGGAGAAATGCCAAAGTCTTTTGGTTAGGCAAGTGCATAAAATGTCATCGATACAAACAGAAATATCATGTTTGTTTGCCGCAGTTCCCTCAGCAGTCTCGCTAGAAAATACGAATGTGTAGAGCTGGTGTCCCCATGATGAACCAATGAGAATTTCTATGGTATAAAATGAAAAGTTCCCTGATAAAAACATTCAAAACAATAAAGTCCATCGATAATGTCCAGAAAACACAAACACAGAGGCTATCACAATATATAGGATTGAGTTTGCCAAAACACAACTGGATATTTCTGGTTTCATCCAGTCATATCCGGAAAAAGTCGTTTGGAATTCGGAGGCAATGGACCGAGAAAATCACAGTAAAAATGGTTTTGGAGAAAAGCAAAGTCTTTTCGTTAGGCAAGTGCATAAAATGTCATCGATACAAACAGAAATATCAAGTTTGTTTACCTCAGTTCATCCAGCAGTCTCCCTAGAAATACGAATGTGTAGAGCTGGTGTCCCCATGATGAACCAATTAGCGTTTCTACGGTACAAAATGAAAAGTTCCCTGATAAAAACATTCAAAACAATAAAGTCCATCGATCATGTCCAGAAAACACAAGCACAGAGGCTATCACAATATTTCGAATTGAGTTAGCCAAAACACAACTGGACATTTCTGTTTTCATCCAGTCATATCCGGAAAAAGTCGTTTGGAATTCGGATGCAATGGACGGAGAAAATCACAGTAAAAATGGTTTTGGAGAAAAGCAAAGTCTTTTCATTAGGCAAGTGCATAAAATGTCATCTATACATACAGAAATATCATGTTTCTTTGCCGCAATTCCTCTAGGTTTCGCCCTAGATAATACGAATGTGTAGAGCTGGTGTCTCCATGTGGAACCAATTAGAGTTTCTACGGTACAAAATGAAATGTTCCCTGATAGAAACATTCAAAACAAGAAAGTCCTTCGATAATATCCAGAAAACACAAACACAGAGGCTTTCACAATATTTCGGATTGAGTTAGCCAAAACACCACCGGATATTTCTGGTTTCCTCCAGTCATATCCGGACAAAGTGGTATGGAATTCGTATGCAATGGGCTGAGAAAATCAGAGTAAAAATGGTTTGGGAGAAAAGCAAAGTCTTTTCGTTAGGAAAGTGCATAAAATGTCATCGATAGAAACAGAAATATCATGTTTGTTTGCCGCAGTTCCTCTAGCTTTCTCCCTAGAAAATACGAATATATTGAGCTGGAGTCTCCGTGTGGAAACAATAACTGTATCCAAGCTCAAAATAAAATATTGCCCAATAAATACATTCAAAACAAAGTCCATGGATAATATGCGGAAAACACAAACACAGAGGCTGTAGCAATATATAGGATTGAGTTAGCCAAAAAAAGCGGATATTTCCGATTTCATCCAGTCATATCCGGTGAACTGGTGTGAAATTTGTATGTAATAGACCGAGAAAATCACAGTACAAATGGTTTTGGAGAAAAGCAAAGTCTTTTCGTTAGGCAAGTGCCTAAAATGTCATCTATACAAACAGAAATATCATATTTGTTTGTCACAGTTCCTCTAGCTTTCTCCCTAGAAAATAAGAATGTGTAGAGCTGTTGTCTCCATGTGGAACCAATTAGTGATTCCAAGCAAAAATTAAATGTTCCCTGATAAAAAACATTCAAAACAATAAAGTCCGTGGATAATATCAGGAATACTCAAAGACAGAGGCTGGAGCAATATCTGGGATTGAGTTAGCCAAAACAAAACCAGATATTTCCGGTTTCATCCAGTCATATCCGGACAAACTGTGGTGGAATTCGTATGCAATGGACCGAGAAAATCACAGTAAAAATGGTTTTGGAGAAAAGCAAAGTCTTTCGTTAGGCAAGTGCATAAAATGTCATCGATACAAACAGAAATGTCATGTTTGTTTGCCACAGTTCCTCCAGCAGTCTCCCTAGAAAATACGAATGTGTAGAGCTGGTGTCCCCATGATGAACCTATTAGCATTTCTACGGTACAAAATCAAATGTTCCCTGATAAAAAACATTCAACACAATAGTCCGTGGATAATATCAGGAATACACAAACACAGAGGCTGTAGCAATGTTTGGGATTGAGTATGCAAAAAAAAAAAAAAGATATTACCGGTTTCATCCACGCATATCCGGACAAACTGGGGTGGTATTCATATGCAATGGACCGAGTAAATCACAGTAAAAATGGTTTTGGAGAAAAGCAAAGTCTTTTCGTTAGGCAAGTGCATAAAATGTCATCTATAGAAACAGAAATATCATGTTTCTTTGCCGCAATTCCTCTAGATTTCGGCCTACAAAATACGAATATGTAGAGCTGGTGTCTCCATGTGGAACGAATTAGTAACTCCAAGCACAACATTAAGTGTTGCCTTATAAAAAACTTTCAAATCAATAAAGACCGTGGATAATATCAGTAATACACAAACACAGAGGCTGTAGGAATATCTGGGATTGAGTTAGCCAAAACACAACCGGATATTTCCGGTTTCATCCAGTCATATCCGGTAAAGTGGTGTGGAGTTCGTATGCAATGGACCGAGAAACTCAGAGTAAAAATGGTTTTGGGGAAAAGCAAAGTCTTTTCATTAGGCAAGTGCATAAAATGTCATCTATACATACAGAAATATCATGTTTCTTTGCCGCAATTCCTCTAGGTTTCGCCCTAGATAATACGAATGTGTAGAGCTGGTGTCTCCATGTGGAACCAATTAGAGTTTCTACGGTACAAAATGAAATGTTCCCTGATAGAAACATTCAAAACAAGAAAGTCCTTCGATAATATCCAGAAAACACAAACACAGAGGCTTTCACAATATTTCGGATTGAGTTAGCCAAAACACCACCGGATATTTCTGGTTTCCTCCAGTCATATCCGGACAAAGTGGTATGGAATTCGTATGCAATGGGCTGAGAAAATCAGAGTAAAAATGGTTTGGGAGAAAAGCAAAGTCTTTTCGTTAGGAAAGTGCATAAAATGTCATCGATAGAAACAGAAATATCATGTTTGTTTGCCGCAGTTCCTCTAGCTTTCTCCCTAGAAAATACGGATATATTGAGCTGGAGTCTCCATGTGGAAACAATTACTGTATCCAAGCTCAAAATAAAATATTGCCGGATAAATACATTCAAAACAATAAAGTCCGTGGATAATATCAGGAAAACAGAAACACAGAGGCTGTAGCAATATATGGGATTGAGTTAGCCAAAACAAACCGGATATTTCCGATTTCATCCAGTCATATCCGGTAAACTGGTGTGGAATTCGTATGCAATGGACGGAGAAACTCACAGTAAAAATGGTTTTGGAGAAAAGCCAAAGTCTTTTGGTTAGGCAAGTGCATAAAATGTCATCGATACAAACAGAAATATCATGTTTGTTTGCCGCAGTTCCCCCAGCAGTCTCCCTAGAAAATACGAATGTGTAGAGCTGGTGTCCCCATGATGAACCAATTAGCGTTTCTACGGTACTAAATGAAAAGTTCCCTGATAAAAACATTCAAAACAATAAAGTCCATCGATCATGTCCAGAAAACACAAGCACAGAGGCTATCACAATATTTCGAATTGAGTTAGCCAAAACACAACTGGATATTTCTGTTTTCATCCAGTCATATCCGGAAAAAGTTGTTTGGAATTCGGATGCAATGGACCGAGAAAATCACAGTAAAAATGGTTTTGGAGAAAAGCAAAGTCTTTTCATTAGGCAAGTGCATAAAATGTCATCTATACATACAGAAATATCATGTTTCTTTGCCGCAATTCCTCTAGGTTTCGCCCTAGATAATACGAATGTGTAGAGCTGGTGTCTCCATGTGGAACCAATTAGAGTTTCTACGGTACAAAATGAAATGTTCCCTGATAGAAACATTCAAAACAAGAAAGTCCTTCGATAATATCCAGAAAACACAAACACAGAGGCTTTCACAATATTTCGGATTGAGTTAGCCAAAACACCACCGGATATTTCTGGTTTCCTCCAGTCATATCCGGACAAAGTGGTATGGAATTCGTATGCAATGGGCTGAGAAAATCAGAGTAAAAATGGTTTGGGAGAAAAGCAAAGTCTTTTCGTTAGGAAAGTGCATAAAATGTCATCGATAGAAACAGAAATATCATGTTTGTTTGCCGCAGTTGCTCTAGCTTTCTCCCTAGAAAATACGAATATATTGAGCTGGAGTCTCCATGTGGAAACAATAACTGTATCCAAGCTCAGAATAAAATATTGCCCGATAAATACATTCAAAACAAAGTCCATGGATAATATCAGGAAAACAGAAACACAGAGGCTGTAGCAATATATAGGATTGAGTTAGCCAAAACAAACCGGATATTTCCGATTTCATCCAGTCATATCCGGTGAACTGGTGTGAAATTTGTATGTAATAGACCGAGAAAATCACAGTACAAATGGTTTTGGAGAAAAGCAAAGTCTTTTCGTTAGGCAAGTGCCTAAAATGTCATCTATACAAACAGAAATATCATATTTGTTTGTCACAGTTCCTCTAGCTTTCTCCCTAGAAAATAAGAATGTGTAGAGCTGTTGTCTCCATGTGGAACCAATTAGTGATTCCAAGCAAAAATTAAATGTTCCCTGATAAAAAACATTCAAAACAATAAAGTCCGTGGATAATATCAGGAATACTCAAAGACAGAGGCTGGAGCAATATCTGGGATTGAGTTAGCCAAAACAAAACCAGATATTTCCGGTTTCATCCAGTCATATCCGGACAAACTGTGGTGGAATTCGTATGCAATGGACCGAGAAAATCACAGTAAAAATGGTTTTGGAGAAAAGCAAAGTCTTTCGTTAGGCAAGTGCATAAAATGTCATCGATACAAACAGAAATGTCATGTTTGTTTGCCACAGTTCCTCCAGCAGTCTCCCTAGAAAATACGAATGTGTAGAGCTGGTGTCCCCATGATGAACCTATTAGCATTTCTACGGTACAAAATCAAATGTTCCCTGATAAAAAACATTCAACACAATAGTCCGTGGATAATATCAGGAATACACAAACACAGAGGCTGTAGCAATGTTTGGGATTGAGTATGCAAAAAAAAAAAAAGATATTACCGGTTTCATCCACTCATATCCGGACAAACTGGGGTGGTATTCATATGCAATGGACCGAGTAAATCACAGTAAAAATGGTTTTGGAGAAAAGCAAAGTCTTTTCGTTAGGCAAGTGCATAAAATGTCATCTATAGAAACAGAAATATCATGTTTCTTTGCCGCAATTCCTCTAGATTTTGGCCTACAAAATACGAATATGTAGAGCTGGTGTCTCCATGTGGAACGAATTAGTAACTCCAAGCACAACATTAAGTGTTGCCTTATAAAAAACTTTCAAATCAATAAAGACCGTGGATAATATCAGTAATACACAAACACAGAGGCTGTAGGAATATCTGGGATTGAGTTAGCCAAAACACAACCGGATATTTCCGGTTTCATCCAGTCATATCCGGTAAAGTGGTGTGGAGTTCGTATGCAATGGACCAAGAAACTCAGAGTAAAAATGGTTTTGGAGAAAAGCAAAGTCTTTTCATTAGGCAAGTGCATAAAATGTCATCTATACATACAGAAATATCATGTTTCTTTGCCGCAATTCCTCTAGGTTTCGCCCTAGATAATACGAATATGTAGAGCTGGTGTCTCCATGTGGAACCAATTAGAGTTTCTACGGTACAAAATGAAATGTTCCCTGATAGAAACATTCAAAACAAGAAAGTCCTTCGATAATATCCAGAAAACACAAACACAGAGGCTTTCACAATATTTCGGATTGAGTTAGCCAAAACACCACCGGATATTTCTGGTTTCCTCCAGTCATATCCGGACAAAGTGGTATGGAATTCGTATGCAATGGGCTGAGAAAATCAGAGTAAAAATGGTTTGGGAGAAAAGCAAAGTCTTTTCGTTAGGAAAGTGCATAAAATGTCATCGATAGAAACAGAAATATCATGTTTGTTTGCCGCAGTTCCTCTAGCTTTCTCCCTAGAAAATACGGATATATTGAGCTGGAGTCTCCATGTGGAAACAATTACTGTATCCAAGCTCAAAATAAAATATTGCCGGATAAATACATTCAAAACAATAAAGTCCGTGGATAATATCAGGAAAACAGAAACACAGAGGCTGTAGCAATATATGGGATTGAGTTAGCCAAAACAAACCGGATATTTCCGATTTCATCCAGTCATATCCGGTAAACTGGTGTGGAATTCGTATGCAATGGACGGAGAAACTCACAGTACAAATGGTTTTGGAGAAAAGCAAAGTCTTTTCGTTAGGCAAGTGCCTAAAATGTCATCTATACAAACAGAAATATCATATTTGTTTGTCACAGTTCCTCTAGCTTTCTCCCTAGAAAATAAGAATGTGTAGAGCTGTTGTCTCCATGTGGAACCAATTAGTGATTCCAAGCAAAAATTAAATGTTCCCTGATAAAAAACATTCAAAACAATAAAGTCCGTGGATAATATCAGGAATACTCAAAGACAGAGGCTGGAGCAATATCTGGGATTGAGTTAGCCAAAACAAAACCAGATATTTCCGGTTTCATCCAGTCATATCCGGACAAACTGTGGTGGAATTCGTATGCAATGGACCGAGAAAATCACAGTAAAAATGGTTTTGGAGAAAAGCAAAGTCTTTCGTTAGGCAAGTGCATAAAATGTCATCGATACAAACAGAAATGTCATGTTTGTTTGCCACAGTTCCTCCAGCAGTCTCCCTAAAAAATACGAATGTGTAGAGCTGGTGTCCCCATGATGAACCTATTAGCATTTCTATGGTACAAAATCAAATGTTCCCTGATAAAAAACATTCAACACAATAGTCCGTGGATAATATCAGGAATACACAAACACAGAGGCTGTAGCAATGTTTGGTATTGAGTATGCAAAAAAAAAAAAAGATATTACCGGTTTCATCCACTCATATCCGGACAAACTGGGGTGGTATTCATATGCAATGGACCGAGTAAATCACAGTAAAAATGGTTTTGGAGAAAAGCAAAGTCTTTTCGTTAGGCAAGTGCATAAAATGTCATCTATAGAAACAGAAATATCATGTTTCTTTGCCGCAATTCCTCTAGATTTCGGCCTACAAAATACGAATATGTAGAGCTGGTGTCTCCATGTGGAACGAATTAGTAACTCCAAGCACAACATTAAGTGTTGCCTTATAAAAAACTTTCAAATCAATAAAGACCGTGGATAATATCAGTAATACACAAACACAGAGGCTGTAGGAATATCTGGGATTGAGTTAGCCAAAACACAACCGGATATTTCCGGTTTCATCCAGTCATATCCGGTAAAGTGGTGTGGAGTTCGTATGCAATGGACCAAGAAACTCAGAGTAAAAATGGTTTTGGAGAAAAGCAAAGTCTTTTCATTAGGCAAGTGCATAAAATGTCATCTATACATACAGAAATATCATGTTTCTTTGCCGCAATTCCTCTAGGTTTCGCCCTAGATAATACGAATATGTAGAGCTGGTGTCTCCATGTGGAACCAATTAGAGTTTCTACGGTACAAAATGAAATGTTCCCTGATAGAAACATTCAAAACAAGAAAGTCCTTCGATAATATCCAGAAAACACAAACACAGAGGCTTTCACAATATTTCGGATTGAGTTAGCCAAAACACCACCGGATATTTCTGGTTTCCTCCAGTCATATCCGGACAAAGTGGTATGGAATTCGTATGCAATGGGCTGAGAAAATCAGAGTAAAAATGGTTTGGGAGAAAAGCAAAGTCTTTTCGTTAGGAAAGTGCATAAAATGTCATCGATAGAAACAGAAATATCATGTTTGTTTGCCGCAGTTCCTCTAGCTTTCTCCCTAGAAAATACGGATATATTGAGCTGGAGTCTCCATGTGGAAACAATTACTGTATCCAAGCTCAAAATAAAATATTGCCGGATAAATACATTCAAAACAATAAAGTCCGTGGATAATATCAGGAAAACAGAAACACAGAGGCTGTAGCAATATATGGGATTGAGTTAGCCAAAACAAACCGGATATTTCCGATTTCATCCAGTCATATCCGGTAAACTGGTGTGGAATTCGTATGCAATGGACGGAGAAACTCACAGTACAAATGGTTTTGGAGAAAAGCAAAGTCTTTTCGTTAGGCAAGTGCCTAAAATGTCATCTATACAAACAGAAATATCATATTTGTTTGTCACAGTTCCTCTAGCTTTCTCCCTAGAAAATAAGAATGTGTAGAGCTGTTGTCTCCATGTGGAACCAATTAGTGATTCCAAGCAAAAATTAAATGTTCCCTGATAAAAAAACATTCAAAACAATAAAGTCCATGGATAATATCAGGAATACTCAAAGACAGAGGCTGGAGCAATATCTGGGATTGAGTTAGCCAAAACAAAACCAGATATTTCCGGTTTCATCCAGTCATATCCGGACAAACTGTGGTGGAATTCGTATGCAATGGACCGAGAAAATCACAGTAAAAATGGTTTTGGAGAAAAGCAAAGTCTTTCGTTAGGCAAGTGCATAAAATGTCATCGATACAAACAGAAATGTCATGTTTGTTTGCCACAGTTCCTCCAGCAGTCTCCCTAGAAAATACGAATGTGTAGAGCTGGTGTCCCCATGATGAACCTATTAGCATTTCTACGGTACAAAATCAAATGTTCCCTGATAAAAAACATTCAACACAATAGTCCGTGGATAATATCAGGAATACACAAACACAGAGGCTGTAGCAATGTTTGGGATTGAGTATGCAAAAAAAAAAAAAGATATTACCGGTTTCATCCACTCATATCCGGACAAACTGGGGTGGTATTCATATGCAATGGACCGAGTAAATCACAGTAAAAATGGTTTTGGAGAAAAGCAAAGTCTTTTCGTTAGGCAAGTGCATAAAATGTCATCTATAGAAACAGAAATATCATGTTTCTTTGCCGCAATTCCTCTAGATTTCGGCCTACAAAATACGAATATGTAGAGCTGGTGTCTCCATGTGGAACGAATCAGTAACTCCAAGCACAACATTAAGTGTTGCCTTATAAAAAACTTTCAAATCAATAAAGACCGTGGATAATATCAGTAATACACAAACACAGAGGCTGTAGGAATATCTGGGATTGAGTTAGCCAAAACACAACCGGATATTTCCGGTTTCATCCAGTCATATCCGGTAAAGTGGTGTGGAGTTCGTATGCAATGGACCGAAAAACTCAGAGTAAAAATGGTTTTGGAGAAAAGCAAAGTCTTTTCATTAGGCAAGTGCATAAAATGTCATCTATACATACAGAAATATCATGTTTCTTTGCCGCAATTCCTCTAGGTTTCGCCCTAGATAATACGAATGTGTAGAGCTGGTGTCTCCATGTGGAACCAATTAGAGTTTCTACGGTACAAAATGAAATGTTCCCTGATAGAAACATTCAAAACAAGAAAGTCCTTCGATAATATCCAGAAAACACAAACACAGAGGCTTTCACAATATTTCGGATTGAGTTAGCCAAAACACCACCGGATATTTCTGGTTTCCTCCAGTCATATCCGGACAAAGTGGTATGGAATTCGTATGCAATGGGCTGAGAAAATCAGAGTAAAAATGGTTTGGGAGAAAAGCAAAGTCTTTTCGTTAGGAAAGTGCATAAAATGTCATCGATAGAAACAGAAATCTCATGTTTGTTTGCCGCAGTTGCTCTAGCTTTCTCCCTAGAAAATACGAATATATTGAGCTGGAGTCTCCATGTGGAAACAATAACTGTATCCAAGCTCAAAATAAAATATTGCCCGATAAATACATTCAAAACAAAGTCCATGGACAATATGCGGAAAACACAAACACAGAGGCTGTAGCAATATATAGGATTGAGTTAGCCAAAACAAACCGGATATTTCCGATTTCATCCAGTCATATCCGGTGAACTGGTGTGAAAATTGTATGTAATAGACCGAGAAAATCACAGTACAAATGGTTTTGGAGAAAAGCAAAGTCTTTTCGTTAGGCAAGTGCCTAAAATGTCATCTATACAAACAGAAATATCATATTTGTTTGTCACAGTTCCTCTAGCTTTCTCCCTAGAAAATAAGAATGTGTAGAGCTGTTGTCTCCATGTGGAACCAATTAGTGATTCCAAGCAAAAATTAAATGTTCCCTGATAAAAAACATTCAAAACAATAAAGTCCGTGGATAATATCAGGAATACTCAAAGACAGAGGCTGGAGCAATATCTGGGATTGAGTTAGCCAAAACAAAACCAGATATTTCCGGTTTCATCCAGTCATATCCGGACAAACTGTGGTGGAATTCGTATGCAATGGACCGAGAAAATCACAGTAAAAATGGTTTTGGAGAAAAGCAAAGTCTTTCGTTAGGCAAGTGCATAAAATGTCATCGATACAAACAGAAATGTCATGTTTGTTTGCCACAGTTCCTCCAGCAGTCTCCCTAAAAAATACGAATGTGTAGAGCTGGTGTCCCCATGATGAACCTATTAGCATTTCTATGGTACAAAATCAAATGTTCCCTGATAAAAAACATTCAACACAAGAGTCCGTGGATAATATCAGGAATACACAAACACAGAGGCTGTAGCAATGTTTGGGATTGAGTATGCAAAAAAAAAAAGATATTACCGGTTTCATCCACTCATATCCGGACAAACTGGGGTGGTATTCATATGCAATGGACCGAGTAAATCACAGTAAAAATGGTTTTGGAGAAAAGCAAAGTCTTTTCGTTAGGCAAGTGCATAAAATGTCATCTATAGAAACAGAAATATCATGTTTCTTTGCCGCAATTCCTCTAGATTTCGGCCTACAAAATACGAATATGTAGAGCTGGTGTCTCCATGTGGAACGAATTAGTAACTCCAAGCACAACATTAAGTGTTGCCTTATAAAAAACTTTCAAATCAATAAAGACCGTGGATAATATCAGTAATACACAAACACAGAGGCTGTAGGAATATCTGGGATTGAGTTAGCCAAAACACAACCGGATATTTCCGGTTTCATCCAGTCATATCCGGTAAAGTGGTGTGGAGTTCGTATGCAATGGACCGAGAAACTCAGAGTAAAAATGGTTTTGGAGAAAAGCAAAGTCTTTTCATTAGGCAAGTGCATAAAATGTCATCTATACATACAGAAATATCATGTTTCTTTGCCGCAATTCCTCTAGGTTTCGCCCTAGATAATACGAATGTGTAGAGCTGGTGTCTCCATGTGGAACCAATTAGAGTTTCTACGGTACAAAATGAAATGTTCCCTGATAGAAACATTCAAAACAAGAAAGTCCTTCGATAATATCCAGAAAACACAAACACAGAGGCTTTCACAATATTTCGGATTGAGTTAGCCAAAACACCACCGGATATTTCTGGTTTCCTCCAGTCATATCCGGACAAAGTGGTATGGAATTCGTATGCAATGGGCTGAGAAAATCAGAGTAAAAATGGTTTGGGAGAAAAGCAAAGTCTTTTCGTTAGGAAAGTGCATAAAATGTCATCGATAGAAACAGAAATATCATGTTTGTTTGCCGCAGTTCCTCTAGCTTTCTCCCTAGAAAATACGGATATATTGAGCTGGAGTCTCCATGTGGAAACAATTACTGTATCCAAGCTCAAAATAAAATATTGCCGGATAAATACATTCAAAACAATAAAGTCCGTGGATAATATCAGGAAAACAGAAACACAGAGGCTGTAGCAATATATGGGATTGAGTTAGCCAAAACAAACCGGATATTTCCGATTTCATCCAGTCATATCCGGTAAACTGGTGTGGAATTCGTATGCAATGGACGGAGAAACTCACAGTACAAATGGTTTTGGAGAAAAGCAAAGTCTTTTCGTTAGGCAAGTGCCTAAAATGTCATCTATACAAACAGAAATATCATATTTGTTTGTCACAGTTCCTCTAGCTTTCTCCCTAGAAAATAAGAATGTGTAGAGCTGTTGTCTCCATGTGGAACCAATTAGTGATTCCAAGCAAAAATTAAATGTTCCCTGATAAAAAAACATTCAAAACAATAAAGTCCGTGGATAATATCAGGAATACTCAAAGACAGAGGCTGGAGCAATATCTGGGATTGAGTTAGCCAAAACAAAACCAGATATTTCCGGTTTCATCCAGTCATATCCGGACAAACTGTGGTGGAATTCGTATGCAATGGACCGAGAAAATCACAGTAAAAATGGTTTTGGAGAAAAGCAAAGTCTTTCGTTAGGCAAGTGCATAAAATGTCATCGATACAAACAGAAATGTCATGTTTGTTTGCCACAGTTCCTCCAGCAGTCTCCCTAAAAAATACGAATGTGTAGAGCTGGTGTCCCCATGATGAACCTATTAGCATTTCTATGGTACAAAATCAAATGTTCCCTGATAAAAAACATTCAACACAATAGTCCGTGGATAATATCAGGAATACACAAACACAGAGGCTGTAGCAATGTTTGGGATTGAGTATGCAAAAAAAAAAAAGATATTACCGGTTTCATCCACTCATATCCGGACAAACTGGGGTGGTATTCATATGCAATGGACCGAGTAAATCACAGTAAAAATGGTTTTGGAGAAAAGCAAAGTCTTTTCGTTAGGCAAGTGCATAAAATGTCATCTATAGAAACAGAAATATCATGTTTCTTTGCCGCAATTCCTCTAGATTTCGGCCTACAAAATACGAATATGTAGAGCTGGTGTCTCCATGTGGAACGAATTAGTAACTCCAAGCACAACATTAAGTGTTGCCTTATAAAAAACTTTCAAATCAATAAAGACCGTGGATAATATCAGTAATACACAAACACAGAGGCTGTAGGAATATCTGGGATTGAGTTAGCCAAAACACAACCGGATATTTCCGGTTTCATCCAGTCATATCCGGTAAAGTGGTGTGGAGTTCGTATGCAATGGACCGAGAAACTCAGAGTAAAAATGGTTTTGGAGAAAAGCAAAGTCTTTTCATTAGGCAAGTGCATAAAATGTCATCTATACATACAGAAATATCATGTTTCTTTGCCGCAATTCCTCTAGGTTTCGCCCTAGATAATACGAATATGTAGAGCTGGTGTCTCCATGTGGAACCAATTAGAGTTTCTACGGTACAAAATGAAATGTTCCCTGATAGAAACATTCAAAACAAGAAAGTCCTTCGATAATATCCAGAAAACACAAACACAGAGGCTTTCACAATATTTCGGATTGAGTTAGCCAAAACACCACCGGATATTTCTGGTTTCCTCCAGTCATATCCGGACAAAGTGGTATGGAATTCGTATGCAATGGGCTGAGAAAATCAGAGTAAAAATGGTTTGGGAGAAAAGCAAAGTCTTTTCGTTAGGAAAGTGCATAAAATGTCATCGATAGAAACAGAAATATCATGTTTGTTTGCCGCAGTTCCTCTAGCTTTCTCCCTAGAAAATACGGATATATTGAGCTGGAGTCTCCATGTGGAAACAATTACTGTATCCAAGCTCAAAATAAAATATTGCCGGATAAATACATTCAAAACAATAAAGTCCGTGGATAATATCAGGAAAACAGAAACACAGAGGCTGTAGCAATATATGGGATTGAGTTAGCCAAAACAAACCGGATATTTCCGATTTCATCCAGTCATATCCGGTAAACTGGTGTGGAATTCGTATGCAATGGACGGAGAAACTCACAGTACAAATGGTTTTGGAGAAAAGCAAAGTCTTTTCGTTAGGCAAGTGCCTAAAATGTCATCTATACAAACAGAAATATCATATTTGTTTGTCACAGTTCCTCTAGCTTTCTCCCTAGAAAATAAGAATGTGTAGAGCTGTTGTCTCCATGTGGAACCAATTAGTGATTCCAAGCAAAAATTAAATGTTCCCTGATAAAAAAACATTCAAAACAATAAAGTCCGTGGATAATATCAGGAATACTCAAAGACAGAGGCTGGAGCAATATCTGGGATTGAGTTAGCCAAAACAAAACCAGATATTTCCGGTTTCATCCAGTCATATCCGGACAAACTGTGGTGGAATTCGTATGCAATGGACCGAGAAAATCACAGTAAAAATGGTTTTGGAGAAAAGCAAAGTCTTTCGTTAGGCAAGTGCATAAAATGTCATCGATACAAACAGAAATGTCATGTTTGTTTGCCACAGTTCCTCCAGCAGTCTCCCTAGAAAATACGAATGTGTAGAGCTGGTGTCCCCATGATGAACCTATTAGCATTTCTACGGTACAAAATCAAATGTTCCCTGATAAAAAACATTCAACACAATAGTCCGTGGATAATATCAGGAATACACAAACACAGAGGCTGTAGCAATGTTTGGGATTGAGTATGCAAAAAAAAAAAAGATATTACCGGTTTCATCCACTCATATCCGGACAAACTGGGGTGGTATTCATATGCAATGGACCGAGTAAATCACAGTAAAAATGGTTTTGGAGAAAAGCAAAGTCTTTTCGTTAGGCAAGTGCATAAAATGTCATCTATAGAAACAGAAATATCATGTTTCTTTGCCGCAATTCCTCTAGATTTCGGCCTACAAAATACGAATATGTAGAGCTGGTGTCTCCATGTGGAACGAATCAGTAACTCCAAGCACAACATTAAGTGTTGCCTTATAAAAAACTTTCAAATCAATAAAGACCGTGGATAATATCAGTAATACACAAACACAGAGGCTGTAGGAATATCTGGGATTGAGTTAGCCAAAACACAACCGGATATTTCCGGTTTCATCCAGTCATATCCGGTAAAGTGGTGTGGAGTTCGTATGCAATGGACCGAAAAACTCAGAGTAAAAATGGTTTTGGAGAAAAGCAAAGTCTTTTCATTAGGCAAGTGCATAAAATGCCATCTATACATACAGAAATATCATGTTTCTTTGCCGCAATTCCTCTAGGTTTCGCCCTAGATAATACGAATGTGTAGAGCTGGTGTCTCCATGTGGAACCAATTAGAGTTTCTACGGTACAAAATGAAATGTTCCCTGATAGAAACATTCAAAACAAGAAAGTCCTTCGATAATATCCAGAAAACACAAACACAGAGGCTTTCACAATATTTCGGATTGAGTTAGCCAAAACACCACCGGATATTTCTGGTTTCCTCCAGTCATATCCGGACAAAGTGGTATGGAATTCGTATGCAATGGGCTGAGAAAATCAGAGTAAAAATGGTTTGGGAGAAAAGCAAAGTCTTTTCGTTAGGAAAGTGCATAAAATGTCATCGATAGAAACAGAAATCTCATGTTTGTTTGCCGCAGTTGCTCTAGCTTTCTCCCTAGAAAATACGAATATATTGAGCTGGAGTCTCCATGTGGAAACAATAACTGTATCCAAGCTCAAAATAAAATATTGCCCGATAAATACATTCAAAACAAAGTCCATGGACAATATGCGGAAAACACAAACACAGAGGCTGTAGCAATATATAGGATTGAGTTAGCCAAAACAAACCGGATATTTCCGATTTCATCCAGTCATATCCGGTGAACTGGTGTGAAAATTGTATGTAATAGACCGAGAAAATCACAGTACAAATGGTTTTGGAGAAAAGCAAAGTCTTTTCGTTAGGCAAGTGCCTAAAATGTCATCTATACAAACAGAAATATCATATTTGTTTGTCACAGTTCCTCTAGCTTTCTCCCTAGAAAATAAGAATGTGTAGAGCTGTTGTCTCCATGTGGAACCAATTAGTGATTCCAAGCAAAAATTAAATGTTCCCTGATAAAAAACATTCAAAACAATAAAGTCCGTGGATAATATCAGGAATACTCAAAGACAGAGGCTGGAGCAATATCTGGGATTGAGTTAGCCAAAACAAAACCAGATATTTCCGGTTTCATCCAGTCATATCCGGACAAACTGTGGTGGAATTCGTATGCAATGGACCGAGAAAATCACAGTAAAAATGGTTTTGGAGAAAAGCAAAGTCTTTCGTTAGGCAAGTGCATAAAATGTCATCGATACAAACAGAAATGTCATGTTTGTTTGCCACAGTTCCTCCAGCAGTCTCCCTAGAAAATACGAATGTGTAGAGCTGGTGTCCCCATGATGAACCTATTAGCATTTCTACGGTACAAAATCAAATGTTCCCTGATAAAAAACATTCAACACAATAGTCCGTGGATAATATCAGGAATACACAAACACAGAGGCTGTAGCAATGTTTGGGATTGAGTATGCAAAAAAAAAAAAGATATTACCGGTTTCATCCACTCATATCCGGACAAACTGGGGTGGTATTCATATGCAATGGACCGAGTAAATCACAGTAAAAATGGTTTTGGAGAAAAGCAAAGTCTTTTCGTTAGGCAAGTGCATAAAATGTCATCTATAGAAACAGAAATATCATGTTTCTTTGCCGCAATTCCTCTAGATTTCGGCCTACAAAATACGAATATGTAGAGCTGGTGTCTCCATGTGGAACGAATTAGTAACTCCAAGCACAACATTAAGTGTTGCCTTATAAAAAACTTTCAAATCAATAAAGACCGTGGATAATATCAGTAATACACAAACACAGAGGCTGTAGGAATATCTGGGATTGAGTTAGCCAAAACACAACCGGATATTTCCGGTTTCATCCAGTCATATCCGGTAAAGTGGTGTGGAGTTCGTATGCAATGGACCGAAAAACTCAGAGTAAAAATGGTTTTGGAGAAAAGCAAAGTCTTTTCATTAGGCAAGTGCATAAAATGTCATCTATACATACAGAAATATCATGTTTCTTTGCCGCAATTCCTCTAGGTTTCGCCCTAGATAATACGAATGTGTAGAGCTGTTGTCTCCATGTGGAACCAATTAGAGTTTCTACGGTACAAAATGAAATGTTCCCTGATAGAAACATTCAAAACAAGAAAGTCCTTCGATAATATCCAGAAAACACAAACACAGAGGCTTTCACAATATTTCGGATTGAGTTAGCCAAAACACCACCGGATATTTCTGGTTTCCTCCAGTCATATCCGGACAAAGTGGTATGGAATTCGTATGCAATGGGCTGAGAAAATCAGAGTAAAAATGGTTTGGGAGAAAAGCAAAGTCTTTTCGTTAGGAAAGTGCATAAAATGTCATCGATAGAAACAGAAATATCATGTTTGTTTGCCGCAGTTGCTCTAGCTTTCTCCCTAGAAAATACGAATATATTGAGCTGGAGTCTCCATGTGGAAACAATAACTGTATCCAAGCTCAGAATAAAATATTGCCCGATAAATACATTCAAAACAAAGTCCATGGATAATATCAGGAAAACAGAAACACAGAGGCTGTAGCAATATATAGGATTGAGTTAGCCAAAACAAACCGGATATTTCCGATTTCATCCAGTCATATCCGGTGAACTGGTGTGAAATTTGTATGTAATAGACCGAGAAAATCACAGTACAAATGGTTTTGGAGAAAAGCAAAGTCTTTTCGTTAGGCAAGTGCCTAAAATGTCATCTATACAAACAGAAATATCATATTTGTTTGTCACAGTTCCTCTAGCTTTCTCCCTAGAAAATAAGAATGTGTAGAGCTGTTGTCTCCATGTGGAACCAATTAGTGATTCCAAGCAAAAATTAAATGTTCCCTGATAAAAAACATTCAAAACAATAAAGTCCGTGGATAATATCAGGAATACTCAAAGACAGAGGCTGGAGCAATATCTGGGATTGAGTTAGCCAAAACAAAACCAGATATTTCCGGTTTCATCCAGTCATATCCGGACAAACTGTGGTGGAATTCGTATGCAATGGACCGAGAAAATCACAGTAAAAATGGTTTTGGAGAAAAGCAAAGTCTTTCGTTAGGCAAGTGCATAAAATGTCATCGATACAAACAGAAATGTCATGTTTGTTTGCCACAGTTCCTCCAGCAGTCTCCCTAGAAAATACGAATGTGTAGAGCTGGTGTCCCCATGATGAACCTATTAGCATTTCTACGGTACAAAATCAAATGTTCCCTGATAAAAAACATTCAACACAATAGTCCGTGGATAATATCAGGAATACACAAACACAGAGGCTGTAGCAATGTTTGGGATTGAGTATGCAAAAAAAAAAAAGATATTACCGGTTTCATCCACTCATATCCGGACAAACTGGGGTGGTATTCATATGCAATGGACCGAGTAAATCACAGTAAAAATGGTTTTGGAGAAAAGCAAAGTCTTTTCGTTAGGCAAGTGCATAAAATGTCATCTATAGAAACAGAAATATCATGTTTCTTTGCCGCAATTCCTCTAGATTTTGGCCTACAAAATACGAATATGTAGAGCTGGTGTCTCCATGTGGAACGAATTAGTAACTCCAAGCACAACATTAAGTGTTGCCTTATAAAAAACTTTCAAATCAATAAAGACCGTGGATAATATCAGTAATACACAAACACAGAGGCTGTAGGAATATCTGGGATTGAGTTAGCCAAAACACAACCGGATATTTCCGGTTTCATCCAGTCATATCCGGTAAAGTGGTGTGGAGTTCGTATGCAATGGACCAAGAAACTCAGAGTAAAAATGGTTTTGGAGAAAAGCAAAGTCTTTTCATTAGGCAAGTGCATAAAATGTCATCTATACATACAGAAATATCATGTTTCTTTGCCGCAATTCCTCTAGGTTTCGCCCTAGATAATACGAATATGTAGAGCTGGTGTCTCCATGTGGAACCAATTAGAGTTTCTACGGTACAAAATGAAATGTTCCCTGATAGAAACATTCAAAACAAGAAAGTCCTTCGATAATATCCAGAAAACACAAACACAGAGGCTTTCACAATATTTCGGATTGAGTTAGCCAAAACACCACCGGATATTTCTGGTTTCCTCCAGTCATATCCGGACAAAGTGGTATGGAATTCGTATGCAATGGGCTGAGAAAATCAGAGTAAAAATGGTTTGGGAGAAAAGCAAAGTCTTTTCGTTAGGAAAGTGCATAAAATGTCATCGATAGAAACAGAAATATCATGTTTGTTTGCCGCAGTTCCTCTAGCTTTCTCCCTAGAAAATACGGATATATTGAGCTGGAGTCTCCATGTGGAAACAATTACTGTATCCAAGCTCAAAATAAAATATTGCCGGATAAATACATTCAAAACAATAAAGTCCGTGGATAATATCAGGAAAACAGAAACACAGAGGCTGTAGCAATATATGGGATTGAGTTAGCCAAAACAAACCGGATATTTCCGATTTCATCCAGTCATATCCGGTAAACTGGTGTGGAATTCGTATGCAATGGACGGAGAAACTCACAGTACAAATGGTTTTGGAGAAAAGCAAAGTCTTTTCGTTAGGCAAGTGCCTAAAATGTCATCTATACAAACAGAAATATCATATTTGTTTGTCACAGTTCCTCTAGCTTTCTCCCTAGAAAATAAGAATGTGTAGAGCTGTTGTCTCCATGTGGAACCAATTAGTGATTCCAAGCAAAAATTAAATGTTCCCTGATAAAAAACATTCAAAACAATAAAGTCCGTGGATAATATCAGGAATACTCAAAGACAGAGGCTGGAGCAATATCTGGGATTGAGTTAGCCAAAACAAAACCAGATATTTCCGGTTTCATCCAGTCATATCCGGACAAACTGTGGTGGAATTCGTATGCAATGGACCGAGAAAATCACAGTAAAAATGGTTTTGGAGAAAAGCAAAGTCTTTCGTTAGGCAAGTGCATAAAATGTCATCGATACAAACAGAAATGTCATGTTTGTTTGCCACAGTTCCTCCAGCAGTCTCCCTAAAAAATACGAATGTGTAGAGCTGGTGTCCCCATGATGAACCTATTAGCATTTCTACGGTACAAAATCAAATGTTCCCTGATAAAAAACATTCAACACAATAGTCCGTGGATAATATCAGGAATACACAAACACAGAGGCTGTAGCAATGTTTGGTATTGAGTATGCAAAAAAAAAAAAAGATATTACCGGTTTCATCCACTCATATCCGGACAAACTGGGGTGGTATTCATATGCAATGGACCGAGTAAATCACAGTAAAAATGGTTTTGGAGAAAAGCAAAGTCTTTTCGTTAGGCAAGTGCATAAAATGTCATCTATAGAAACAGAAATATCATGTTTCTTTGCCGCAATTCCTCTAGATTTCGGCCTACAAAATACGAATATGTAGAGCTGGTGTCTCCATGTGGAACGAATTAGTAACTCCAAGCACAACATTAAGTGTTGCCTTATAAAAAACTTTCAAATCAATAAAGACCGTGGATAATATCAGTAATACACAAACACAGAGGCTGTAGGAATATCTGGGATTGAGTTAGCCAAAACACAACCGGATATTTCCGGTTTCATCCAGTCATATCCGGTAAAGTGGTGTGGAGTTCGTATGCAATGGACCGAGAAACTCAGAGTAAAAATGGTTTTGGAGAAAAGCAAAGTCTTTTCATTAGGCAAGTGCATAAAATGTCATCTATACATACAGAAATATCATGTTTCTTTGCCGCAATTCCTCTAGGTTTCGCCCTAGATAATACGAATATGTAGAGCTGGTGTCTCCATGTGGAACCAATTAGAGTTTCTACGGTACAAAATGAAATGTTCCCTGATAGAAACATTCAAAACAAGAAAGTCCTTCGATAATATCCAGAAAACACAAACACAGAGGCTTTCACAATATTTCGGATTGAGTTAGCCAAAACACCACCGGATATTTCTGGTTTCCTCCAGTCATATCCGGACAAAGTGGTATGGAATTCGTATGCAATGGGCTGAGAAAATCAGAGTAAAAATGGTTTGGGAGAAAAGCAAAGTCTTTTCGTTAGGAAAGTGCATAAAATGTCATCGATAGAAACAGAAATATCATGTTTGTTTGCCGCAGTTCCTCTAGCTTTCTCCCTAGAAAATACGGATATATTGAGCTGGAGTCTCCATGTGGAAACAATTACTGTATCCAAGCTCAAAATAAAATATTGCCGGATAAATACATTCAAAACAATAAAGTCCGTGGATAATATCAGGAAAACAGAAACACAGAGGCTGTAGCAATATATGGGATTGAGTTAGCCAAAACAAACCGGATATTTCCGATTTCATCCAGTCATATCCGGTAAACTGGTGTGGAATTCGTATGCAATGGACGGAGAAACTCACAGTACAAATGGTTTTGGAGAAAAGCAAAGTCTTTTCGTTAGGCAAGTGCCTAAAATGTCATCTATACAAACAGAAATATCATATTTGTTTGTCACAGTTCCTCTAGCTTTCTCCCTAGAAAATAAGAATGTGTAGAGCTGTTGTCTCCATGTGGAACCAATTAGTGATTCCAAGCAAAAATTAAATGTTCCCTGATAAAAAAACATTCAAAACAATAAAGTCCGTGGATAATATCAGGAATACTCAAAGACAGAGGCTGGAGCAATATCTGGGATTGAGTTAGCCAAAACAAAACCAGATATTTCCGGTTTCATCCAGTCATATCCGGACAAACTGTGGTGGAATTCGTATGCAATGGACCGAGAAAATCACAGTAAAAATGGTTTTGGAGAAAAGCAAAGTCTTTCGTTAGGCAAGTGCATAAAATGTCATCGATACAAACAGAAATGTCATGTTTGTTTGCCACAGTTCCTCCAGCAGTCTCCCTAGAAAATACGAATGTGTAGAGCTGGTGTCCCCATGATGAACCTATTAGCATTTCTACGGTACAAAATCAAATGTTCCCTGATAAAAAACATTCAACACAATAGTCCGTGGATAATATCAGGAATACACAAACACAGAGGCTGTAGCAATGTTTGGGATTGAGTATGCAAAAAAAAAAAAAGATATTACCGGTTTCATCCACTCATATCCGGACAAACTGGGGTGGTATTCATATGCAATGGACCGAGTAAATCACAGTAAAAATGGTTTTGGAGAAAAGCAAAGTCTTTTCGTTAGGCAAGTGCATAAAATGTCATCTATAGAAACAGAAATATCATGTTTCTTTGCCGCAATTCCTCTAGATTTCGGCCTACAAAATACGAATATGTAGAGCTGGTGTCTCCATGTGGAACGAATCAGTAACTCCAAGCACAACATTAAGTGTTGCCTTATAAAAAACTTTCAAATCAATAAAGACCGTGGATAATATCAGTAATACACAAACACAGAGGCTGTAGGAATATCTGTGATTGAGTTAGCCAAAACACAACCGGATATTTCCGGTTTCATCCAGTCATATCCGGTAAAGTGGTGTGGAGTTCGTATGCAATGGACCGAAAAACTCAGAGTAAAAATGGTTTTGGAGAAAAGCAAAGTCTTTTCATTAGGCAAGTGCATAAAATGTCATCTATACATACAGAAATATCATGTTTCTTTGCCGCAATTCCTCTAGGTTTCGCCCTAGATAATACGAATGTGTAGAGCTGGTGTCTCCATGTGGAACCAATTAGAGTTTCTACGGTACAAAATGAAATGTTCCCTGATAGAAACATTCAAAACAAGAAAGTCCTTCGATAATATCCAGAAAACACAAACACAGAGGCTTTCACAATATTTCGGATTGAGTTAGCCAAAACACCACCGGATATTTCTGGTTTCCTCCAGTCATATCCGGACAAAGTGGTATGGAATTCGTATGCAATGGGCTGAGAAAATCAGAGTAAAAATGGTTTGGGAGAAAAGCAAAGTCTTTTCGTTAGGAAAGTGCATAAAATGTCATCGATAGAAACAGAAATCTCATGTTTGTTTGCCGCAGTTGCTCTAGCTTTCTCCCTAGAAAATACGAATATATTGAGCTGGAGTCTCCATGTGGAAACAATAACTGTATCCAAGCTCAAAATAAAATATTGCCCGATAAATACATTCAAAACAAAGTCCATGGACAATATGCGGAAAACACAAACACAGAGGCTGTAGCAATATATAGGATTGAGTTAGCCAAAACAAACCGGATATTTCCGATTTCATCCAGTCATATCCGGTGAACTGGTGTGAAAATTGTATGTAATAGACCGAGAAAATCACAGTACAAATGGTTTTGGAGAAAAGCAAAGTCTTTTCGTTAGGCAAGTGCCTAAAATGTCATCTATACAAACAGAAATATCATATTTGTTTGTCACAGTTCCTCTAGCTTTCTCCCTAGAAAATAAGATTGTGTAGAGCTGTTGTCTCCATGTGGAACCAATTAGTGATTCCAAGCAAAAATTAAATGTTCCCTGATAAAAAACATTCAAAACAATAAAGTCCGTGGATAATATCAGGAATACTCAAAGACAGAGGCTGGAGCAATATCTGGGATTGAGTTAGCCAAAACAAAACCAGATATTTCCGGTTTCATCCAGTCATATCCGGACAAACTGTGGTGGAATTCGTATGCAATGGACCGAGAAAATCACAGTAAAAATGGTTTTGGAGAAAAGCAAAGTCTTTCGTTAGGCAAGTGCATAAAATGTCATCGATACAAACAGAAATGTCATGTTTGTTTGCCACAGTTCCTCCAGCAGTCTCCCTAGAAAATACGAATGTGTAGAGCTGGTGTCCCCATGATGAACCTATTAGCATTTCTACGGTACAAAATCAAATGTTCCCTGATAAAAAACATTCAACACAATAGTCCGTGGATAATATCAGGAATACACAAACACAGAGGCTGTAGCAATGTTTGGGATTGAGTATGCAAAAAAAAAAAGATATTACCGGTTTCATCCACTCATATCCGGACAAACTGGGGTGGTATTCATATGCAATGGACCGAGTAAATCACAGTAAAAATGGTTTTGGAGAAAAGCAAAGTCTTTTCGTTAGGCAAGTGCATAAAATGTCATCTATAGAAACAGAAATATCATGTTTCTTTGCCGCAATTCCTCTAGATTTCGGCCTACAAAATACGAATATGTAGAGCTGGTGTCTCCATGTGGAACGAATTAGTAACTCCAAGCACAACATTAAGTGTTGCCTTATAAAAAACTTTCAAATCAATAAAGACCGTGGATAATATCAGTAATACACAAACACAGAGGCTGTAGGAATATCTGGGATTGAGTTAGCCAAAACACAACCGGATATTTCCGGTTTCATCCAGTCATATCCGGTAAAGTGGTGTGGAGTTCGTATGCAATGGACCGAAAAACTCAGAGTAAAAATGGTTTTGGAGAAAAGCAAAGTCTTTTCATTAGGCAAGTGCATAAAATGTCATCTATACATACAGAAATATCATGTTTCTTTGCCGCAATTCCTCTAGGTTTCGCCCTAGATAATACGAATGTGTAGAGCTGGTGTCTCCATGTGGAACCAATTAGAGTTTGTATGGTACAAAATGAAATGTTCCCTGATAGAAACATTCAAAACAAGAAAGTCCTTCGATAATATCCAGAAAACACAAACACAGAGGCTTTCACAATATTTCGGATTGAGTTAGCCAAAACACCACCGGATATTTCTGGTTTCCTCCAGTCATATCCGGACAAAGTGGTATGGAATTCGTATGCAATGGGCTGAGAAAATCAGAGTAAAAATGGTTTGGGAGAAAAGCAAAGTCTTTTCGTTAGGAAAGTGCATAAAATGTCATTGATAGAAACAGAAATCTCATGTTTGTTTGCCGCAGTTGCTCTAGCTTTCTCCCTAGAAAATACGGATATATTGAGCTGGAGTCTCCATGTGGAAACAATTACTGTATCCAAGCTCAAAATAAAATATTGCCGGATAAATACATTCAAAACAATAAAGTCCGTGGATAATATCAGGAAAACAGAAACACAGAGGCTGTAGCAATATATGGGATTGAGTTAGCCAAAACAAACCGGATATTTCCGATTTCATCCAGTCATATCCGGTAAACTGGTGTGGAATTCGTATGCAATGGACGGAGAAACTCACAGTACAAATGGTTTTGGAGAAAAGCAAAGTCTTTTCGTTAGGCAAGTGCCTAAAATGTCATCTATACAAACAGAAATATCATATTTGTTTGTCACAGTTCCTCTAGATTTCTCCCTAGAAAATAAGAATGTGTAGAGCTGTTGTCTCCATGTGGAACCAATTAGTGATTCCAAGCAAAAATTAAATGTTCCCTGATAAAAAACATTCAAAACAATAAAGTCCGTGGATAATATCAGGAATACTCAAAGACAGAGGCTGGAGCAATATCTGGGATTGAGTTAGCCAAAACAAAACCAGATATTTCCGGTTTCATCCAGTCATATCCGGACAAACTGTGGTGGAATTCGTATGCAATGGACCGAGAAAATCACAGTAAAAATGGTTTTGGAGAAAAGCAAAGTCTTTCTTTAGGCAAGTGCATAAAATGTCATCGATACAAACAGAAATGTCATGTTTGTTTGCCACAGTTCCTCCAGCAGTCTCCCTAGAAAATGCGAATGTGTAGAGCTGGTGTCCCCATGATGAACCTATTAGCATTTCTACGGTACAAAATCAAATGTTCCCTGATAAAAAACATTCAACACAATAGTCCGTGGATAATATCAGGAATACACAAACACAGAGGCTGTAGCAATGTTTGGGATTGAGTATGCAAAAAAAAAAAAAAAGATATTACCGGTTTCATCCACTCATATCCGGACAAACTGGGGTGGTATTCATATGCAATGGACCGAGTAAATCACAGTAAAAATGGTTTTGGAGAAAAGCAAAGTCTTTTCGTTAGGCAAGTGCATAAAATGTCATCTATAGAAACAGAAATATCATGTTTCTTTGCCGCAATTCCTCTAGATTTCGGCCTACAAAATACGAATATGTAGAGCTGGTGTCTCCATGTGGAACGAATTAGTAACTCCAAGCACAACATTAAGTGTTGCCTTATAAAAAACTTTCAAATCAATAAAGACCGTGGATAATATCAGTAATACACAAACACAGAGGCTGTAGGAATATCTGGGATTGAGTTAACCAAAACACAACCGGATATTTCCGGTTTCATCCAGTCATATCCGGTAAAGTGGTGTGGAGTTCGTATGCAATGGACCGAAAAACTCAGAGTAAAAATGGTTTTGGAGAAAAGCAAAGTCTTTTCATTAGGCAAGTGCATAAAATGTCATCTATACATACAGAAATATCATGTTTCTTTGCCGCAATTCCTCTAGGTTTCGCCCTAGATAATACGAATGTGTAGAGCTGGTGTCTCCATGTGGAACCAATTAGAGTTTCTACGGTACAAAATGAAATGTTCCCTGATAGAAACATTCAAAACAAGAAAGTCCTTCGATAATATCCAGAAAACACAAACACAGAGGCTTTCACAATATTTCGGATTGAGTTAGCCAAAACACCACCGGATATTTCTGGTTTCCTCCAGTCATATCCGGACAAAGTGGTATGGAATTCGTATGCAATGGGCTGAGAAAATCAGAGTAAAAATGGTTTGGGAGAAAAGCAAAGTCTTTTCGTTAGGAAAGTGCATAAAATGTCATCGATAGAAACAGAAATATCATGTTTGTTTGCCGCAGTTCCTCTAGCTTTCTCCCTAGAAAATACGGATATATTGAGCTGGAGTCTCCATGTGGAAACAATTACTGTATCCAAGCTCAAAATAAAATATTGCCGGATAAATACATTCAAAACAATAAAGTCCGTGGATAACATCAGGAAAACAGAAACACAGAGGCTGTAGCAATATATGGGATTGAGTTAGCCAAAACAAACCGGATATTTCCGATTTCATCCAGTCATATCCGGTAAACTGGTGTGGAATTCGTATGCAATGGACGGAGAAACTCACAGTACAAATGGTTTTGGAGAAAAGCAAAGTCTTTTCGTTAGGCAAGTGCCTAAAATGTCATCTATACAAACAGAAATATCATATTTGTTTGTCACAGTTCCTCTAGCTTTCTCCCTAGAAAATAAGAATGTGTAGAGCTGTTGTCTCCATGTGGAACCAATTAGTGATTCCAAGCAAAAATTAAATGTTCCCTGATAAAAAACATTCAAAACAATAAAGTCCGTGGATAATATCAGGAATACTCAAAGACAGAGGCTGGAGCAATATCTGGGATTGAGTTAGCCAAAACAAAACCAGATATTTCCGGTTTCATCCAGTCATATCCGGACAAACTGTGGTGGAATTCGTATGCAATGGACCGAGAAAATCACAGTAAAAATGGTTTTGGAGAAAAGCAAAGTCTTTCGTTAGGCAAGTGCATAAAATGTCATCGATACAAACAGAAATGTCATGTTTGTTTGCCACAGTTCCTCCAGCAGTCTCCCTAGAAAATACGAATGTGTAGAGCTGGTGTCCCCATGATGAACCTATTAGCATTTCTACGGTACAAAATCAAATGTTCCCTGATAAAAAACATTCAACACAATAGTCCGTGGATAATATCAGGAATACACAAACACAGAGGCTGTAGCAATGTTTGGGATTGAGTATGCAAAAAAAAAAAAAGATATTACCGGTTTCATCCACGCATATCCGGACAAACTGGGGTGGTATTCATATGCAATGGACCGAGTAAATCACAGTAAAAATGGTTTTGGAGAAAAGCAAAGTCTTTTCGTTAGGCAAGTGCATAAAATGTCATCTATAGAAACAGAAATATCATGTTTCTTTGCCGCAATTCCTCTAGATTTCGGCCTACAAAATACGAATATGTAGAGCTGGTGTCTCCATGTGGAACGAATTAGTAACTCCAAGCACAACATTAAGTGTTGCCTTATAAAAAACTTTCAAATCAATAAAGACCGTGGATAATATCAGTAATACACAAACACAGAGGCTGTAGGAATATCTGGGATTGAGTTAGCCAAAACACAACCGGATATTTCCGGTTTCATCCAGTCATATCCGGTAAAGTGGTGTGGAGTTCGTATGCAATGGACCGAAAAACTCAGAGTAAAAATGGTTTTGGAGAAAAGCAAAGTCTTTTCATTAGGCAAGTGCATAAAATGTCATCTATACATACAGAAATATCATGTTTCTTTGCCGCAATTCCTCTAGGTTTCGCCCTAGATAATACGAATGTGTAGAGCTGGTGTCTCCATGTGGAACCAATTAGAGTTTCTACGGTACAAAATGAAATGTTCCCTGATAGAAACATTCAAAACAAGAAAGTCCTTCGATAATATCCAGAAAACACAAACACAGAGGCTTTCACAATATTTCGGATTGAGTTAGCCAAAACACCACCGGATATTTCTGGTTTCCTCCAGTCATATCCGGACAAAGTGGTATGGAATTCGTATGCAATGGGCTGAGAAAATCAGAGTAAAAATGGTTTGGGAGAAAAGCAAAGTCTTTTCGTTAGGAAAGTGCATAAAATGTCATCGATAGAAACAGAAATATCATGTTTGTTTGCCGCAGTTCCTCTAGCTTTCTCCCTAGAAAATACGGATATATTGAGCTGGAGTCTCCATGTGGAAACAATTACTGTATCCAAGCTCAAAATAAAATATTGCCGGATAAATACATTCAAAACAATAAAGTCCGTGGATAATATCAGGAAAACAGAAACACAGAGGCTGTAGCAATATATGGGATTGAGTTAGCCAAAACAAACCGGATATTTCCGATTTCATCCAGTCATATCCGGTAAACTGGTGTGGAATTCGTATGCAATGGACGGAGAAACTCACAGTACAAATGGTTTTGGAGAAAAGCAAAGTCTTTTCGTTAGGCAAGTGCCTAAAATGTCATCTATACAAACAGAAATATCATATTTGTTTGTCACAGTTCCTCTAGCTTTCTCCCTAGAAAATAAGAATGTGTAGAGCTGTTGTCTCCATGTGGAACCAATTAGTGATTCCAAGCAAAAATTAAATGTTCCCTGATAAAAAAACATTCAAAACAATAAAGTCCGTGGATAATATCAGGAATACTCAAAGACAGAGGCTGGAGCAATATCTGGGATTGAGTTAGCCAAAACAAAACCAGATATTTCCGGTTTCATCCAGTCATATCCGGACAAACTGTGGTGGAATTCGTATGCAATGGACCGAGAAAATCACAGTAAAAATGGTTTTGGAGAAAAGCAAAGTCTTTCGTTAGGCAAGTGCATAAAATGTCATCGATACAAACAGAAATGTCATGTTTGTTTGCCACAGTTCCTCCAGCAGTCTCCCTAGAAAATACGAATGTGTAGAGCTGGTGTCCCCATGATGAACCTATTAGCATTTCTACGGTACAAAATCAAATGTTCCCTGATAAAAAACATTCAACACAATAGTCCGTGGATAATATCAGGAATACACAAACACAGAGGCTGTAGCAATGTTTGGGATTGAGTATGCAAAAAAAAAAAAAGATATTACCGGTTTCATCCACTCATATCCGGACAAACTGGGGTGGTATTCATATGCAATGGACCGAGTAAATCACAGTAAAAATGTTTTTGGAGAAAAGCAAAGTCTTTTCGTTAGGCAAGTGCATAAAATGTCATCTATAGAAACAGAAATATCATGTTTCTTTGCCACAATTCCTCTAGATTTCGGCCTACAAAATACGAATATGTAGAGCTGGTGTCTCCATGTGGAACGAATTAGTAACTCCAAGCACAACATTAAGTGTTGCCTTATAAAAAACTTTCAAATCAATAAAGACCGTGGATAATATCAGTAATACACAAACACAGAGGCTGTATGAATATCTGGGATTGAGTTAGCCAAAACACAACCGGATATTTCCGGTTTCATCCAGTCATATCCGGTAAAGTGGTGTGGAGTTCGTATGCAATGGACCGAAAAACTCAGAGTAAAAATGGTTTTGGAGAAAAGCAAAGTCTTTTCATTAGGCAAGTGCATAAAATGTCATCTATACATACAGAAATATCATGTTTCTTTGCCGCAATTCCTCTAGGTTTCGCCCTAGATAATACGAATATGTAGAGCTGGTGTCTCCATGTGGAACCAATTAGAGTTTCTACGGTACAAAATGAAATGTTCCCTGATAGAAACATTCAAAACAAGAAAGTCCTTCGATAATATCCAGAAAACACAAACACAGAGGCTTTCACAATATTTCGGATTGAGTTAGCCAAAACACCACCGGATATTTCTGGTTTCCTCCAGTCATATCCGGACAAAGTGGTATGGAATTCGTATGCAATGGGCTGAGAAAATCAGAGTAAAAATGGTTTGGGAGAAAAGCAAAGTCTTTTCGTTAGGAAAGTGCATAAAATGTCATCGATAGAAACAGAAATATCATGTTTGTTTGCCGCAGTTCCTCTAGCTTTCTCCCTAGAAAATACGGATATATTGAGCTGGAGTCTCCATGTGGAAACAATTACTGTATCCAAGCTCAAAATAAAATATTGCCGGATAAATACATTCAAAACAATAAAGTCCGTGGATAATATCAGGAAAACAGAAACACAGAGGCTGTAGCAATATATGGGATTGAGTTAGCCAAAACAAACCGGATATTTCCGATTTCATCCAGTCATATCCGGTAAACTGGTGTGGAATTCGTATGCAATGGACGGAGAAACTCACAGTACAAATGGTTTTGGAGAAAAGCAAAGTCTTTTCGTTAGGCAAGTGCCTAAAATGTCATCTATACAAACAGAAATATCATATTTGTTTGTCACAGTTCCTCTAGCTTTCTCCCTAGAAAATAAGAATGTGTAGAGCTGTTGTCTCCATGTGGAACCAATTAGTGATTCCAAGCAAAAATTAAATGTTCCCTGATAAAAAACATTCAAAACAATAAAGTCCGTGGATAATATCAGGAATACTCAAAGACAGAGGCTGGAGCAATATCTGGGATTGAGTTAGCCAAAACAAAACCAGATATTTCCGGTTTCATCCAGTCATATCCGGACAAACTGTGGTGGAATTCGTATGCAATGGACCGAGAAAATCACAGTAAAAATGGTTTTGGAGAAAAGCAAAGTCTTTCGTTAGGCAAGTGCATAAAATGTCATCGATACAAACAGAAATGTCATGTTTGTTTGCCACAGTTCCTCCAGCAGTCTCCCTAGTAATACGAATGTGTAGAGCTGGTGTCCCCATGATGAACCTATTAGCATTTCTACGGTACAAAATTAAATGTTCCCTGATAAAAAACATTCAACACAATAGTCCGTGGATAATATCAGGAATACACAAACACAGAGGCTGTAGCAATGTTTGGGATTGAGTATGCAAAAAAAAAAAAGATATTACCGGTTTCATCCACGCATATCCGGACAAACTGGGGTGGTATTCATATGCAATGGACCGAGTAAATCACAGTAAAAATGGTTTTGGAGAAAAGCAAAGTCTTTTCGTTAGGCAAGTGCATAAAATGTCATCTATAGAAACAGAAATATCATGTTTCTTTGCCGCAATTCCTCTAGATTTCGGCCTACAAAATACGAATATGTAGAGCTGGTGTCTCCATGTGGAACGAATTAGTAACTCCAAGCACAACATTAAGTGTTGCCTTATAAAAAACTTTCAAATCAATAAAGACCCTGGATAATATCAGTAATACACAAACACAGAGGCTGTAGGAATATCTGGGATTGAGTTAGCCAAAACACAACCGGATATTTCCGGTTTCATCCAGTCATATCCGGTAAAGTGGTGTGGAGTTCGTATGCAATGGACCGAGAAACTCAGAGTAAAAATGGTTTTGGAGAAAAGCAAAGTCTTTTCATTAGGCAAGTGCATAAAATGTCATCTATACATACAGAAATATCATGTTTCTTTGCCGCAATTCCTCTAGGTTTCGCCCTAGATAATACGAATATGTAGAGCTGGTGTCTCCATGTGGAACCAATTAGAGTTTCTACGGTACAAAATGAAATGTTCCCTGATAGAAACATTCAAAACAAGAAAGTCCTTCGATAATATCCAGAAAACACAAACACAGAGGCTTTCACAATATTTCGGATTGAGTTAGCCAAAACACCACCGGATATTTCTGGTTTCCTCCAGTCATATCCGGACAAAGTGGTATGGAATTCGTATGCAATGGGCTGAGAAAATCAGAGTAAAAATGGTTTGGGAGAAAAGCAAAGTCTTTTCGTTAGGAAAGTGCATAAAATGTCATCGATAGAAACAGAAATATCATGTTTGTTTGCCGCAGTTCCTCTAGCTTTCTCCCTAGAAAATACGGATATATTGAGCTGGAGTCTCCATGTGGAAACAATTACTGTATCCAAGCTCAAAATAAAATATTGCCGGATAAATACATTCAAAACAATAAAGTCCGTGGATAATATCAGGAAAACAGAAACACAGAGGCTGTAGCAATATATGGGATTGAGTTAGCCAAAACAAACCGGATATTTCCGATTTCATCCAGTCATATCCGGTAAACTGGTGTGGAATTCGTATGCAATGGACGGAGAAACTCACAGTAAAAATGGTTTTGGAGAAAAGCCAAAGTCTTTTGGTTAGGCAAGTGCATAAAATGTCATCGATACAAACAGAAATATCATGTTTGTTTGCCGCAGTTCCCCCAGCAGTCTCGCTAGAAAATACGAATGTGTAGAGCTGGTGTCCCCATGATGAACCAATGAGAATTTCTATGGTATAAAATGAAAAGTTCCCTGATAAAAACATTCAAAACAATAAAGTCCATCGATAATGTCCAGAAAACACAAACACAGAGGCTATCACAATATTTCGGATTGAGTTTGCCAAAACACAACTGGATATTACTGGTTTCATCCAGTCATATCCGGAAAAAGTCGTTTGGAATTCGGAGGCAATGGACCAAGAAAATCACAGTAAAAATGGTTTTGGAGAAAAGCAAAGTCTTTTCGTTAGGCAAGTGCATAAAATGTCGTCGATACAAACAGAAGTATCAAGTTTGTTTACCTCAGTTCATCCAGCAGTCTCCCTAGAAATACGAATGTGTAGAGCTGGTGTCCCCATGATGAACCAATTAGCGTTTCTACGGTACAAAATGAAAAGTTCCCTGATAAAAACATTCAAAACAATAAAGTCCATCGATCATGTCCAGAAAACACAAGCACAGAGGCTATCACAATATTTCGAATTGAGTTAGCCAAAACACAACTGGATATTTCTGTTTTCATCCAGTCATATCAGGAAAAAGTTGTTTGGAATTCGGATGCAATGGACCGAGAAAATCACAGTAAAAATGGTTTTGGAGAAAAGCAAAGTCTTTTCATTAGGCAAGTGCATAAAATGTCATCTATACATACAGAAATATCATGTTTCTTTGCCGCAATTCCTCTAGGTTTCGCCCTAGATAATACGAATGTGTAGAGCTGGTGTCTCCATGTGGAACCAATTAGAGTTTCTACGGTACAAAATGAAATGTTCCCTGATAGAAACATTCAAAACAAGAAAGTCCTTCGATAATATCCAGAAAACACAAACACAGAGGCTTTCACAATATTTCGGATTGAGTTAGCCAAAACACCACCGGATATTTCTGGTTTCCTCCAGTCATATCCGGACAAAGTGGTATGGAATTCGTATGCAATGGGCTGAGAAAATCAGAGTAAAAATGGTTTGGGAGAAAAGCAAAGTATTTTCGTTAGGCAAGTTCATAAAATGTCATCGATACAAACAGAAATCTCATGTTTGTTTGCCGCAGTTCCTGTAGCTTTCTCCCTAGAAAACACGAATGTGTAGAGCGGGTGTACCCATTATGAAAAAGTTAGTGTTTCAACCGTAGAAAATTAAAGGTTCCCTGATAAAAACATTCAATACAAGTATTCCATCGATAATATCCAGAAACACAAACAAAGGGTCTGTATCAATATTTGGATTGAGTTAGCCAAAACTAAACCAGATATTTCTGGTTTCAACCAGTCATATCCGGACAAAGTGGTGTGGAATTGGTATGCAATGTACCGAGAAAATCATAGTACAAATGGTATTGGAGAAAAGCAAAGTCTTTTTGTTAGGCAAGTGCATAAAATGTCATCTATACAAACAGAAACATCATGTTTGTTTGCCGCAGTTCATCTAGCTTTCTCCCTAGAAAATACGAATGTGTAGAGCAGGTGTCTCCATGTGGAATCAGTTAGTACTTCCAAGCACAAAATTAAATGTTCCCTGAAAAAAACATTGAAAAATATAAAGCCCATGCATAATATCAGGAATACACAAACACAGAGGCTGTAGCAATATCTGGGATTTAGTTTGCCAAAACACAACCAGATATTTCTGGTTACATCCAGTCATACAAGACAAACTGTTGTGGAATTCGTATGCAATGGATAGAGGAAAACACAGTAAAAATGGTTTTGAGAAAAGCAAAGTCTTTTCGTTAGGCAAGTGCATAGAATGTCATCTATACAAACAGAAATATCATGTTTGTTTGCCGCAGTTCCTCTAGCTTTCTCCCTAGAAAATACAAATTTGTAGAGCTGGTGCCTCCATGTGGAACCAATTAGTGTTTCGAAGCACAAATTAAATATTCCCTGAAAAAAAAAAACATTCAAAAAATAAAGTCCGTGGATAATATTAGGAATACACAAACACAGAGTCTATAGCAATATTTTGCATTGAGTTACCAAAACACATCCAGATATTTCTGGTTACATGCAGTCATATCTGGACAAAGTGGTGTGGAATTTGTATGCAATGGCCCAAGTAAATCACAGGAAAAATGGTTTTGGAGAAAAGCAAAATCTTTTCGTTAGGCAAGTGCATAAAATATCATCTATACAAACAGAAATATCATGTTTGTTTGCCGCAGTTCTTCTATTTTCTCCCTAGAAAATACGAATGTGTAGAGCTGGTGTCTCCATGTGGAAACAATTAGTGTTTCCAAGCACAAAATTAAATGTTCCCTAATAAAAAACATTCAAAACAATAAATTCTGTGGATAATATCAGGAATACACAAACACAGAGTCTGTAGCAATATTTCGGATTGAGTTAGCCAAAACACAACCGGATATTTCTGCTTTCATCCAGTCATATCCGGACAAACTTTTGTGGAATTCGTATGCAATGCACCGATAAAATCACAGGTAAATGCTTTTTGAGAAGAGCAAAGTCTTTACGTTAGGCAAATGCATAAAATGTCATCTATACAAACAGAAATATCATCTGTGTTTGCCGCAGTTCCTCTAGCTTTCTCCCTTGAAAATACGAATGTGTAGAGCTGGTATTCCAATGATGAACCAATTAGTGATTCAACGGTACAAAATGAAATGTTCCCTGATAAAAAAACATTCAAAACAGTAAAGTCCGTGGATTATATCAGGAATACACAAACACAGAGGCTGGAGCAATATCTGGGATTGAGTTAGCCAAAACAAACCGGATATTTTTGGTTTCATGCAGTCATATCCGGACAAAGCGGTGTGGAATTCGTATGCAGTGGACCGAGAAAATCACAATACACATGGTTTTGGAGAAAAGCAAAGTCTTTTCATTAGGCAAGTGCATAAAATGTCATCTATACAAACAGAAATATCATCGATTGTCGCAGTTCCTCTAGCTTTCTCCCTAGAAAATACGAATGTGTAGAGCTGGTGTCTCCATGTGGAAAGAATTAGTGTTTCAATGGTACAAAATTAAATGTTCCTTGATAAATATCATTCCAAAAAAAATAAATTCCATATATAATATCATGAATACACAAACACAGCGGCTGTGCAATATTTCGGATTGAGTTAGCCAAAACACAACCAGATAATTCCGGTTTCATCCAGTCATATCTGGACACAGTGGTGTGGAATTCATATGCAATGGACCGAGAAAATCACAGGAAAAATGGTTTTGGAGAAAAGCAAGTCTTTACCTTAGGAAAGTGCATAAAATGTCATCTACAGAATAAGAACTATCAGGTTTGTTTGCCACAGTTCCTCTAGCTGTCTCCCTAGAAAATAGGAATGTGTAGAGCTAGTGTCTCCATGTGGAACCAAGTAGTGATTCCAAGATCAGAATTAAATGTTCCCTGATAAAAACCATTCAAAACAATAAAGTCTGTGGATAATATCAGGAATACACAAACACAGAGGCTGTAGCAATATCTGGGATTGAGATAGCCAAAACGAAAACGGATATTAGTGCTTTCATCCAGTCATATCCGGACAAACTGGTATGGAATTATTATGCAATGGAGCGAGAACATTACAGTAAAAATCGTTTTGGAGAAAAGAAAAGTCTTTACGTTAGGCAAGTGCATAAAATTTCATCTATACATACAGAAATATCATGTTTGTTTCCCGCAGTTCCTCTAGCTTTCTCCCTAGAAAATACGAATGTGTAGAGCTGGTTTCTCCCTGTGGAACCAATTAGTGTTTCCAAGCACAAAATTAAATGTTCCCTGAAAAAAAAATTCAAAAAAAAAGGTCCGTGGATAATATCAGGAATACACAAACACAGAGTGTGTAGCAATATTTCGGAATGAGTTAGCCAAAACACAACCGGATATTTCTGGTTTCATCCAGTCATATCCGGACAAAGTGGTGTGGAATTTGTATGCAATGGACCGAGAAAATCACAGTAGAAATGGTTTTGGAAAAAAGCAATGTCATTTCGTTAGGCAAGTGCATAATATGTCATTTATACAAACAGAAATATCATGTTTGTTTGCCGCAGTTCCTCTAGCTTTCTCCCTAGAAAATACGAATGTGTAGAGCTGGTGTCTCCATGTGGAAACAATTAGCGTTTGCAATCAGAAAATTAAATGTTCCCTGATAAAAAATATTCAAAACAATAAAGTCTGTGGATAATATCAGGAATACACAAACACAGAGGCGGTAGCAATATTTGGGATTGAGTTAGCCAAAACAAAACCGGATATTTCCGGTTTCATCCAGTCATATCTGGACAAACTGGTGTGGAATTCGTATGCAATGGACCGAGAAAATCACAGTAAAAATGCTTTTGGAGAAGAGCAAAATTTTTACGTTAGGCAAGTGCATAAAATGTCATCTATACAAACAGAAATATCATGTTTGTTTGCCACAGTTACTCTAGCTTTCTCCCTAGAAAATACGAATGTGTAGAGCTGGTGTTCCAATGATGAACCAATTAGTGATTCAACGGTACAAAATGAAATGTTCCCTGATAAAAACATTCAAAACAATTAGTCCATCAATAGTATCCAGAAAACACAAACACAGAGGCTGTAGAAATATTTCGGATTGACTTAGCCAAAACACAACCGGATATTTCCGGTTACATCCAGTAATATCCGGACAAACTGGTGTGGAATTCGTATGCAATGGACTGAGAAAATCACAGTAAAAATGGTTTTGGAGAAAAGCAGTCTTTTCGTTAGGCAAGTGCATAAAATATCATCGATACTAACAGAAACATCAGGCTTGTTTGCCGCAGTTCCTCTAGCTTTCTCCCTAGAAAATACGAATGTGTAGAGCTGGTGTCTCCATGTGGAACCAATTAGTGTTTCCAAGCACAAAATTAAATGTTCCCTGAAAAAAAAAACATTCAAAAAAATAAAGTCCGTGGATAAAATCAGGAATACACAAACTCATATGATGTAGCAATATTTCGGATTGAGTTAGCCAAAACACAACCAGATATTTCTTGTTTCATCCAGTCATATCCACACAAAGAGGTGTGGAATTCGTATTCAATGGACCGAGAAAATCACAGTACACATGGTTTTGGAGAAAAGCAAAGTCTTTTCATTAGGCAAGTGCATAAAATGTCATCTATACAAACAGAAATATCATGTTTATTTGCTGCAGTTCCTCTAGATTTCTCCCTAGAAAATACGAATGTTTAGAGCTGGTGTACCCATGATGAACCAATTCCTGTATCCAAGCTCAAAATAAAATGTTCCTCTATAAAAAATATTCAAAAAAATAAAGTCCGTAGATAATATCCAGAAAACACAAACACAGAGGTTGTAGCAATATCTGGGATTGAGTTAGCCAAAACAAAACCAGATATTTCCGGTTTCATCCTGTCATATCCGGACAAACCGGTGTGGAATTCAGATTCAATGGACCGAGAAAATCACAGTAAAAATGGTTTTGGAGAAAAGCAAAGTCTTTTTGTTAGGCAAGTGCATAAAATGTCATCTATACAAACAGAAACATCATGTTTGTTTGCCGCATTTCATCTAGCTTTCTCCCTAGAAAATACGAATGTGTAGAGCTGGTGTCTCCATGTGGATTCATTTAGTGCTTCCAAGCACAAAATTAAATGTTCCCTGAAAAAAACATTGAAAAATATAAAGCCCATGCATAATATCAGGAATACACAAACACAGAGGCTGTAGCAATATCTGGGATTTAGTTTGCCAAAACACAACCAGATATTTCTGGTTACATCCAGTCATACAAGACAAACTGTTGTGGAATTTGTATGCAATGGATAGAGGAAATCACAGTAAAAATGGTTTTGAGAAAAGCAAAGTCTTTTCGTTAGGCAAGTGCATAGAAAGTCATCTATACCAACGGAAATATCATGTTTGTTTGCCGCAGTTCCTCTAGCTTTCTCCCTAGAAAATACGAATGTGTAGAGCTGGTGCCTCCATGTGGAACCAATTAGTGTTTCGAAGTACAAAATTAAATATTCCCTGAAAAAAAAAACATTCAAAAAATAAAGTCCGTGGATAATATTAGGAATACACAAACACAGAGTCTATAGCAATATTTTGCATTGAGTTACCAAAACACATCCAGATATTTCTGGTTACATGCAGTCATATCTGGACAAAGTGGTGTGGAATTTGTATGCAATGGACCAAGAAAATCACAGGAAAAATGGTTTTGGAGAAAAGCAAAATCTTTTCATTAGGCAAGTGCATAAAATGTCATCTATACAAATAGAAATATCATGTTTGTTTGCCGCAGTTCTTCTAGATTTCTCCCTAGAAAATACGAATGTGTAGAGCTGGTGTCTCCATGTGGAAACAATTAGTGTTTCCAAGCACAAAATTAAATGTTCCCTGAAGAAAAACATTCAAAACAATAAATTCTGTGGATAATATCAGGAATACACAAACACAGGCTGTAGCAATATTTCGGATTGAGTTAGCCAAAACAAAAACGGATATTTCTGCTTTCATCCAGTCATATACGGACAAACTTTTGTGGAATTCGTATGCAATGCACCGATAAAATCACAGGTAAATGCTTTTTGAGAAGAGCAAAGTCTTTACGTTAGGCAAGTGCATAAAATGTCATCTATACAAACAGAAATATCATCTGTGTTTGCCGCAGTTCCTCTAGCTTTCTCCCTTGAAAATACGAATGTGTAGAGCTGGTATTCCAATGATGAACCAATTAGTGATTCAACGGTACAAAATGAAATGTTCCCTGATAAAAAACATTCAAAACAGTAAAGTCCGTGGATTATATCAGGAATACACAAACACAGAGGCTGGAGCAATATCTGGGATTGAGTTAGCCAAAACAAACCGGATATTTCTGGTTTCATGCAGTCATATCCGGACAAAGCGGTGTGGAATTCGTATGCAATGGACCGAGAAAATCACAGTACACATGGTTTTGGAGAAAAGCAAAGTCTTTTCATTAGGCAAGTGCATAAAATGTCATCTATACAAACAGAAATATCATCGATTGTCGCAGTTCCTCTAGCATTCTCCCTAGAAAATACGAATGTGTAGAGCTGGTGTCTCCATGTGGAAACAATTAGTGTTTCAATGGTACAAAATTAAATGTTCCTTGATAAATATCATTCTAAAAAATAAATTCCATATATAATATCAGGAATACACAAACACAGCGGCTGTAGCAATATTTCGGATTGAGTTAGCCAAAACACAACCAGATAATTCCGGTTTCATCCAGTCATATCTGGACACAGTGGTGTGGAATTCATGTGCAATGGACTGAGAAAATCACAGGAAAAAAGGTTTTGGAGAAAAGCAACTCTTTACCTTAGGAAAGTGCATAAAATGTCATCTATAGAATAAGAACTATCAGGTTTGTTTGCCACAGTTCCTCTAGCTGTCTCCCTAGAAAATAGGAATGTGTAGAGCTAGTGTCTCCATGTGGAACCAAGTAGTGTTTCCAAGATCAGAATTAAATGTTCCCTGATAAAAACCATTCAAAACAATAAAGTCTGTGGATAATATCAGGAATACACAAACACAGAGGCTGTAGCAATATCTGGGATTGAGATAGCCAAAACGAAAACGGATATTAGTGATTTCATCCAGACATATCCTGACAAACTGGTATGGAATTTTTATGCAATGGACTGAGAACATCACAGTAAAAATCGTTTTGGAGAAAAGAGAAGTCTTTACGTTAGGCAATTGCATAAAATTTCATCTATACATACAGAAATATCATGTTTGTTTCCCGCAGTTCCTCTAGCTTTCTCCCTAGAAAATACGAATGTGTAGAGCTGGTGTCTCCATGTGGAAACAATTAGTGTTTGCAATCAGAAAATTAAATGTTCCCTGATAAAAAATATTCAAAACAATAAAGTCTGTGGATAATATCAGGAATACACAAACACAGAGGCGGTAGCAATGTCTGGGATTGAGTTAGCCAAAACAAAACCGGATATTTCCGGTTTCATCCAGTCATATCCGGACAAACTGGTGTGGAATTCGTATACAATGGACCGAGAAAATCACAGTAAAAATGCTTTTGGAGAAGAGCAAAATTTTTACGTTAGGCAAGTGCATAAAATGTCATCTATACAAACAGAAATATCATGTTTGTTTGCCACAGTTCCTCTAGCTTTCTCCCTAGAAAATACGAATGTGTAGAGCTGGTGTTCCAATGATGAACCAATTAGTGTTTCAACGGTACAAAATGAAATGTTCCCTGATAAAAACATTCAAAACAATTAGTCCATCAATAGTATCCAGAAAACACAAACACAGAGGCTGTAGAAATATTTCGGATTGACTTAGCCAAAACACAACCGGATATTTCTGGTTTCATCCAGTCATAACCGGACAAAGTGGTGTGGAATTCCTATGTAATGGACAGAGAAAATGACAGGAAAAATGGTTTTCTAGAAAAGCAAAGTCTTTTCGTTAGGCAAGTGCATAAAATGTCATCTACACATACAGAAATATCATGTTTGTTTGCCGCAGTTCCTCTAGCTTTCTCCCTAGAAAATACAAATATGTAGAGCTGGTGTCTCCATGTGGAACCAATTACTGTATCCAAGCTCAAAATTAAAAGTTCCCTGAAAAAAAAAACGTTCAAAAAAAAAAGTCTGTGGATAATATCAGGAATACACAAACACAGAGACTGTAGCAATATCTGGGATTGAGTTAGCCAAAACAAAACCGGATATTTCTGGTTTCGTGCAGTCATATCCGGACAAACTGGTGTGGAATTCGTATGCAATGGACATAGAAAATCATAGTACAAATGGTTTTGGAGAAAAGCAAAGTCTTTTCGTTAGGCAAGTGCCTAAAATATCATCTATAGGATAAGAAATATCATGTTTGTTTGCCGCAGTTCCTCCTGCTTTCTCCCTAGAAAATAAGAATGTGTAGAGCTGGTGTCTCCATGTGGAACCAATTACTGTATCCTAGCTCAAAATAAAATGTTCCCTGATAAAAAGCATTCAAAAATATAAAGTCTGTGGATAATATCCAGAAAAAACAAACATAGAGTCTGCAGCAGTATCTGGGATTGAGTTAGCCAAAACAAAACCGCATATTTCCGGTTACATCCAGTAATATCCGGACAAACTGGTGTGGAATTCGTATGCAATGGACTGAGAAAATCACAGTAAAAATGGTTTTGGAGAAAAGCAGTCTTTTCGTTAGGCAAGTGCATAAAATATCATCGATACAAACAGAAATATCAGGTTTGTTTGCCGCAGTTCCTCTAGCTTTCTCCCTAGAAAATACGAATGTGTAGAGCTGGTGTGTCCATGTGGAACCAATTAGTGTTTCCAAGCACAAAATTAAATGTTCCCTGAAAAAAAAAACATTCAAAAAAATAAAGTCCGTGGATAAAATCAGGAATACACAAACTCATATGATGTAGCAATATTTCGGATTGAGTTAGCCAAAACAGAACCAGATATTTCTTGTTTCATCCAGTCATATCCACACAAAGAGGTGTGAAATTCGTATTCAATGGACCGAGAAAATCACAGTAGAAATGATTTTGGAGAAAAGAAAAGTCTTTTCATTAAGCAAGTGCATCAAATGTCATCTATACAAACAGAAATATCATGTTTATTTGCTGCAGTTCCTCTAGATTTCTCCCTAGAAAATATGAATGTTTAGAGCTGGTGTACCCATGATGAACCAATTCCTGTATCCAAGCCCAAAATAAAATGTTCCTCTATAAAAAATATTCAAAAAAATAAAGTCCGTAGATAATATCCAGAAAACACAAACACAGAGGTTGTAGCAATATCTGGGATTGAGTTAGCCAAAACAAAACCAGATATTTCCGGTTTCTTCCTGTCATATCCGGACAAACCGGTGTGGAATTCAGATTCAATGGACCGAGAAAATCACAGTACAAATGGTTTTGGAGAAAAGCAAAGTCTTTTTGTTAGGCAAGTGCATAAAATGTCATCTATACAAACAGAAACATCATGTTTGTTTGCCGCAGTTCATCTAGCTTTCTCCCTAGAAAATACGAATGTGTAGAGCTGGTGTCTCCATGTGGATTCATTTAGTGCTTCCAAGCACAAAATTAAATGTTCCCTGAAAAAAACATTGAAAAATATAAAGCCCATGCATAATATCAGGAATACACAAACACAGAGGCTGTAGCAATATCTGGGATTTAGTTTGCCAAAACACAACCAGATATTTCTGGTTACATCCAGTCATACAAGACAAACTGTTGTGGAATTCGTATGCAATGGATAGAGGAAATCACAGTAAAAATGGTTTTGAGAAAAGCAAAGTCTTTTCGTTAGGCAAGTGCATAGAATGTCATCTATACCAACGGAAATCTCTTGTTTGTTTGCGCAGTTCCTCTAGCTTTCTCCCTAGAAAATACGAATGTGTAGAGCTGGTGCCTCCATGTGGAACCAATTAGTGTTTCGAAGTACAAAATTAAATATTCCCTGAAAAAAAAAACATTCAAAAAATAAAGTCCGTGGATAATATTAGGAATACACAAACACAGAGTCTATAGCAATATTTTGCATTGAGTTACCAAAACACATCCAGATATTTCTGGTTACATGCAGTCATATCTGGACAAAGTGGTGTGGAATTTGTATGCAATGGACCAAGAAAATCACAGGAAAATGGTTTTGGAGAAAAGCAAAATCTTTTCGTTAGGCAAGTGCATAAAATGTCATCTATACAAATAGAAATATCATGTTTGTTTGCCGCAGTTCTTCTAGATTTCTCCCTAGAAAATACGAATGTGTAGAGCTGGTGTCTCCATGTGGAACCAATTAGTGTTTCCAAGCACAAAATTAAATGTTCCCTGAAGAAAAACATTCAAAACAATAAATTCTGTGGATAATATCAGAATACACAAACACAGAGGCTGTAGCAATATTTTGGATTGAGTTAGCCAAAACAAAAACGGATATTTCTGCTTTCATCCAGTCATATACGGACAAACTTTTGTGGAATTCGTATGCAATGCACCGATAAAATCACAGGTAAATGCTTTTTGAGAAGAGCAAAGTCTTTACGTTAGGCAAGTGCATAAAATGTCATCTATACAAACAGAAATATCATCTGTGTTTGCCGCAGTTCCTCTAGCTTTCTCCCTTGAAAATACGAATTTGTAGAGCTGGTATTCCAATGATGAACTAATTAGTGATTCAACGGTACAAAATGAAATGTTCCCTGATAAAAAACATTCAAAACAGTAAAGTCCGTGGATTATATCAGGAATACACAAACACAGAGGCTGGAGCAATATCTGGGATTGAGTTAGCCAAAACAAACCGGATATTTCTGGTTTCATGCAGACATATCCGGACAAAGCGGTGTGGAATTCGTATGCAATGGACCGAGAAAATCACAGTACACATGGTTTTGGAGAAAAGCAAAGTCTTTTCATTAGGCAAGTGCATAAAATGTCATCTATACAAACAGAAATATCATCGATTGTCGCAGTTCCTCTAGCATTCTCCCTAGAAAATACGAATGTGTAGAGCTGGTGTCTCCATGTGGAAACAATTAGTGTTTCAATGGTACAAAATTAAATGTTCCTTGATCAATATCATTCTAAAAAAATAAATTCCATATATAATATCAGGAATACACAAACACAGTGGCTGTAGCAATATTTCGGATTGAGTTAGCCAAAACACAACCAGATAATTCCAGTTTCATTCAGTCATATCTGGACACAGTGGTGTGGAATTCATATGCAATGGACCGAAAAAATCACAGGAAAAATGGTTTTGGAGAAAAGCAAGTCTTTACCTTAGGAAAGTGCATAAAATGTCATCTATAGAATAAGAACTATCAGGTTTGTTTGCCACAGTTCCTCTAGCTGTCTCCCTAGAAAATAGGAATGTGTAGAGCTAGTGTCTCCATGTGGAACCAAGTAGTGTTTCCAAGATCAGAATTAAATGTTCCCTGATAAAAACCATTCAAAACAATAAAGTCTGTGGATAATATCAGGAATACACAAACACAGAGGCTGTAGCAATATCTGGGATTGAGATAGCCAAAACGAAAACGGATATTAGTGCTTTCATCCAGTCATATCCGGACAAACTGGTATGGAATTCTTATGCAATGGACCGAGAACATCACAGTAAAAATCATTTTGGAGAAAAGAAAAGTCTTTACGTTAGGCAAGTGCATAAAATTTCATCTATACATACAGAAATATCATGTTTGTTTCCCGCAGTTCCTCTAGCTTTCTCCCTAGAAAATACGAATGTGTAGAGCTGGTTTCTCCCTGTGGAACCAATTAGTGTTTCCAAGCACAAAACTAAATGTTCCCTGAAAAAAAAATTCAAAAAAAAGGTCTGTGGATAATATCAGGAATACACAAACTCAGTGTGTGCAGCAATATTTCGGAATGAGTTAGCCAAAACACAACCGGATATTTCTGGTTTCATCCAGTCATATCCGGACAAACTGGTGTCAATTTGTATGCAATGGACCGAGAAAATCACAGTAGAAATGGTTTTGGAAAAAAGCAATGTCATTTCGTTAGGCAAGTGCATAATATGTCATTTATACAAACAGATATATCATGTTTGTTTGCCGCAGTTCCTCTAGCTTTCTCCCTAGAAAATACGAATGTGTAGAGCTGGTGTCCTCATGATGAAGCAATTAGTGTTTCTACGGTACATAATGAAATGTTCCCTGATAAAAACATTCAAAACAATAAAGTCCCTCGATATTATACAGAAAACACAAACAAAGAGGCTGTAGCAATATTTCGGATTGAGTTAGCCAAAACACAACCGGATATTTCTGGTTTCATCCAGTCATATCCAGACAAAGTGGTTTGGGATTTGTATGCAATGGACCGAGAAAATCACAGTAAAAATGGTTTTGGAGAAAAGCAATGTATTTTTGTTAGGGAAGTGCATAAAATGTCATCTATACAAACAGAAATATCATGTTTGTTTGCCGCAGTTCCTCTAATTTTCTCCCTAGAAAATATGAATGTGTAGAGCTGGTGTCTCCATGTGGAACCAATTAGGGTTTCCAAGAACAAAATTAAATATTCCCTGAACACAAACATTGAAAACAATAAAGTCTGTGGATAATATCAGCAAAATACAAACACAGAGTCTGTAGCAACATCTGGGATTGAGTGAATCAAAACAACCCTGGGTATTTCTGGTTTCATCCAGTCATATCCACACAAACTGGTGTGGAATTCGTATGCAATGGACTGAGAACATCACAGTAAAAATGGTTTTGGAGAAAAGCAAAGTCTTTTCTTTAGTCAAGTGCATAAAATGTCATCTATACAAACAGAAATATCATGTTGTTTGCCACATTCCTCTAGCTTTCTCCCTAGAAAATACGAATGTGTAGAGCTGGTGTCTCCATGTGGAACCAATTCGTGTTTCTACGGTACAACATGGAATGTTTCCTGATAAAAACATTCAAAACAATAAAGTCCCTCGATATTATACAGAAAACACAAACACAGAGGCTGTAGCAATATTTTGGATTGACTTAGCCAAAACACAACCGGATATTTCTGGTTTCATCCAGTCATATCCGGACAAAGTGGTTTGGAATTCTTATGCATTGGACGGAGAAAATCACAGTACAAATGGTTTTGGAGAAAAGCAACATATTTTCTTTAGGTAAGTGCATCAAATGTCATCTATACAAACAGAAATATCATGTTTGTTTGCCGCAGTTCCTCTAGCTTTCTCCCTAGAAAATACGAATGTGTAGAGCTGGTGTCTCCATGTGGAACCAATTACTGTATCTAAGCTCAAAATAAAATGTCCCCCAATAAAAAGCACTCAAAACAATAAAGTCTATTGATAGTATCCACAAAAAACTAACACACAGGCTGTATCAATATCTGGGATTGAGTTAAAAAAACAAAACCGGATATTTCCTGTTTCATCCAGTCATATTTGACAAAGTGGTGTGGAATTCGTATGCAATGGACCGAGATATTCACAGTAAAAATGGTTTTGAAGAAAAGCAAAGTCTTTTCGTTAGGCAAGTGCAGAAAATGTCATCTATAGAATTAGAAATATCATGTTTGCTTGCCGAAGTTCCTCTAGCTTTCTCCCTAGAAAATAGGAATGTGTAGAGCTGGTGTCTCCATGCGGAACCAATTATTGTTTCCAGGCGCAAAATTAAATATTCCCTGAAAAAAAACATTCAAAACAATAAAGTCCGTGGATAATAACAGGAATACACAAACACAGAGGCTGTAGCAATATTTCACATGAGTTAGCCAAAAGACGACCAGATATTTCTGGTTTCCTCCAGTCATATCAGGACAAACTGGTATGGAATTCGTATGCAATGTGCTGAGAAAATCAGAGTAAAAATGGTTTTGGAGAAAAGCAAAGTCTTTTCGTTACGCAAGTGCATAAAATATCATCAATACAAACACAAATATCATGTTTCTTTGCTGCAGTTCCTCTAGCTTTCTCCCTAGAAAATACGAATGTGTAGAGCTGGTGTCTCCATGTGGAACCAATTAGTGATTCCAAGCACAAAATTAAATGTTCCCTGATAAAAAACATTCAAAACAATAAAGTCCGTGGATAATATCAGGAATACACAAACACAGAGGCTGTAGCAATCTCTGGGATTGAGTTAGCCAAAACAAAACCAGATATTGCAGGTTTCATCCAGTCATATCCGGACAAACTGGTGTGGAATTCATATGAATTGTACCGAGAAAATCACAGAAAAATGGTTTTGAAGAAAAGCAAAGTCTTTTCGTTAGGCAAGTGCATAAAATGTCATCGATACAAACAGAAATATCATGTTTGTTTCCCGCAGTTCATCCTACAGTCTCCCTAGAAAATACGAATGTGTAGAGCTGGTGCCCCATGATGAACCAATTAGAGTTTCTACGGTACAAAATGAAAAGTTCCCTGATAAAAACATTCAAAACAATAAAGTCCATCGATAATGTCCAGAAAACACAAACACAGAGGCTATCACAATATTTCGAATTGAGTTAGCCAAAACACAACTGGATATTTCTGGTTTCATCCAGTCATATCCGGACAAAGTGGTGTGGAATTCAGATTCAATGGACCGAGAAAATCACAGTAAAAATGGTTTTGGAGAAAAGCAATGTCTTTTTGTTAGGCAAGTGCATAAAATGTCATCTATACAAAGAGAAATATCATGTTTGTTTGTCGCAGTTCCTCTAGCTTTCTCCCTAGAAAATACGAATGTGTAGAGCTGGTGTCTCCATGTGGAACCAGTTAGTGTTTCCAAGCACAAAATTAAATGTTCCCTGGAAAAAAACATTCAAAACAATAAAGTCCGTGGATAATATCAGGAATACACAAACACAGAGGCTGTAGCAATATCTGGGATTGAGGTAGAGAAAACAAAACCAGATATTTCCGGTTTCATCCAGTCATATCCGGAAAAACTGCTGTGGAATTCATATGCAATGGACCGAGAAAATCACAATAAAAATTGTTTTGGATAAACGCAATGTCTTTTCGTTAGGAAATTGCATAAACTGTCATCTATATAAACAGAGGTATCATGTTTGTTTGCCGCAGTTCCTCTAGCTTTCTCCCTAGAACATACAAATGTTTAGAGCTGGTGTTCCCATGATGAACAAATTAGTGTTTCAATGGTACAAAATTAAATGTTCCCTGATAAAAACATTCAAAACAATAAGTCCATCGATAATATCCACAAAACAGAAACACAGAGGTTTCGCAATATTTCGGAATGAGTTAGGCATAACACAACCGGATATTTCTGGTTTCATCCAGTCATATCCAGACGAAGTGGTGTGGAATTCATATGCAATGGACCGAGAAGAGCACACTACACATGGTTTTGGAGAAAAGCAAAGTCTTTCTGATAGGCAAGTGCATAAATTGTCATCTATACAAACAGAAATATCATGTTTGTTTGCCACAGTTCCTCTAGTTTCTCCCTAGAAAATACGAATGTGTAGAGCTGTTGTATCCATGATGAAACAATTAGTGTTTCAACGGTACAAAAAATGTTCCACGATAAAAAAAAAAACCTTCAAAACGATTAATCCATCGATAATATCCACAAAACAGAACACAGAGGCTGTAGCAATACTTCAGATTGAGTTAGCCAAAACACAACCAGATGTTTCTGGTTTCATCCAGTCATATCCAGACAAACTGGTGTGGAATTCCTATGCAATGGACCGAGAAAATCACAGTAAAAATGGTTTTGGAGAAAAGCAAAGTCTTTTCATTAGGGAAATACATAAAATGTCATCTAGACAAACAGAAATATCATGTTTCTTTGCCGCAGTTCCTCTAGCTTTCTCCCTAGAAAATACGAATATGTAGAGCTGGTGTCTCCATGTGGAACCAATTACTGTATCCAAGCTAAAAATAAAATGTTCCCCGATAAAAAATATTCAAAACGATAAAGTCCATTGATAATATCAGGAATACACAAACACAGAGGCTGTAGCAATATCTGGGATTGAGTTAGCCAAAACAAAACCGGATATTTCCGGTTTCATCCAGTCATATCCGGAAAAACTGCTGTGGAATTCATATGCAATGGACCCAGAAAATCTCAGTAAAAGTGGTTTTGGATAAAAACAAAGTCTTTTCGTTAGGAAATTGCAAAAAATGTCATCTACATAAACAGAAGTATCATGTTTGTTTACCGTAGTTCCTCTAGCTTTCTCCCTAGAAAATACGAATGTGTAGAGCTGGTGTCCCCATGCTGAACCAATTCGTGTTTCAACGGTACAAAATTAAATGTTCCCTGATAAAAACATTCAAAACAATAAGTCCATCGATAATATCCACAAAACAGAAACACAGAGGTTTCGCAATATTTCGGAATGAGTTAGGCATAACACAACCGGATATTTCTGGTTTCATCCAGTCATATCCGGACGAAGTGGTGTGGAATTCGTATGCAATGGACCGAGAAAAGCACACTACACATGGTTTTGGAGAAAAGCAAAGTCTTTACGTTAGGCCAGTGCATAAATTGTCATCTATACAAACAGAAATATCATGTTTGTTTGCCGCAGTTCCTCTAGCTTTCTCCCTAGAAAATACGAATATGTAGAGCTGGTGTCTCCATGTGGACCATTTACTGTATCCAAGCTCAAAATAAAATATTCCCTGATAAAAATATTCAAAACAATAAAGTCCGTTGATAATATCCAGAAAACACAAACACAGAGGCTGTAGAAATATCTGGGGATGAGTTAGCCAAAACAAAACCGGATATTTCCGATTTCAGCCAGTCATATCCAGACAAACTGGTGTGGAATTCCTATGCAATGGAACGAGAAAATCACAGTAAAAATTGTTTTGGAGAAAAGCAAAGTCTTTTCGTTAGGCAAGTGCATAAAATGTCATGTATACAAACAGATATATCATGTTTGTTTGCCGCAGTTCCTCTAGCTTTCTCCCTAGAAAATACGAATGTGTAGAGCTGGTGTCCTCATGATGAAGCAATTAGTGTTTCTACGGTACATAATGAAATGTTCCCTGATAAAAACATTCAAAACAATAAAGTCCCTCGATATTATACAGAAAACACAAACACAGAGGCTGTAGCAATATTTCGGATTGAGTTAGCCAAAACAGAACCGGATATTTCTGGTTTCATCCAGTCATATCCAGACAAAGTGGTTTGGGATTTGTATGCAATGGACCGAGAAAATCACAGTAAAAATGGTTTTGGAGAAAAGCAATGTATTTTTGTTAGGGAAGTGCATAAAATGTCATCTATACAAACAGAAATATCATGTTTGTTTGCCGCAGTTCCTCCAATTTTCTCCCTAGAAAATATGAATGTGTAGAGCTGGTGTCTCCATGTGGAACCAATTAGGGTTTCCAAGAACAAAATTAAATATTCCCTGAACACAAAAATTGAAAACAATAAAGTCTGTGGATAATATCAGCAAAATACAAACACAGAGTCTGTAGCAACATCTGGGATTGAGTGAATCAAAACAACCCTGGGTATTTCTGGTTTCATCCAGTCATATCCACACAAACTGGTGTGGAATTCGTATGCAATGGACTGAGAACATCACAGTAAAAATGGTTTTGGAGAAAAGCAAAGTCTTTTCTTTAGTCAAGTGCATAAAATGTCATCTATACAACCAGAAATATCATGTTGTTTGCCACAGTTCCTCTAGCTTTCTCCCTAGAAAATACGAATGTGTAGAGCTGGTGTCTCCATGTGGAACCAATTCGTGTTTCTACGGTACAACATGGAATGTTTCCTGATAAAAACATTCAAAACAATAAAGTCCCTCGATAATATCCAGAAAACACAAACACAGAGGCTGTAGCAATATTTTGGATTGACTTAGCCAAAACACAACCGGATATTTCTGGTTTCATCCAGTCATATCCGGACAAAGTGGTTTGGAATTCTTATGCATTGGACGGAGAAAATCACAGTACAAATGGTTTTGGAGAAAAGCAACATATTTTCTTTAGGTAAGTGCATCAAATGTCATCTATACAAACAGAAATATCATGTTTGTTTGCCGCAGTTCCTCTAGCTTTCTCCCTAGAAAATACGAATGTGTAGAGCTGGTGTCCCCATGATGATGAGCCAATTAGTGTTTCAACGGTACAAAATTAAATGTTCCCTTTTAAAAAAGTTCAAAACAATAAAGTCGGTGGATAATATCAGGAATACACAAACACAGAGGCTTTCACAATATTTCGTATTGAGTTAGCCAAATCACAACCGGATATTTCTGGTTTCATCCATAAATGTCCGCACAAGGTGGTGTGGAATTCGTATGCAATGGACCGAGATATTCACAGTAAAAATGGTTTTGGAGAAAAGCAAAGTCTTTTCGTTAGGCAAGTGCATAAAATGTCATCGATACAAACAGAAATATCATGTTTGTTTGCCGCAGTTCCTCTAGCTTTCTCCCTAGAAAATACGAATGTGTAGAGCTGGTGTCTCCATGTGGAACCAATTACTGTATCTAAGCTCAAAATAAAATGTCCCCCAATAAAAAGCACTCAAAACAATAAAGTCTATTGATAGTATCCAGAAAAAACAAACACACAGGCTGTATCAATATCTGGGATTGAGATAAAAAAACAAAACCGGATATTTCCGGTTTCATCCAGTCATATGTGACAAAGTGGTGTGGAATTCGTATGCAATGGACCGAGATATTCACAGTAAAAATGGTTTTGAAGAAAAGCAAAGTCTTTTCGTTAGGCAAGTGCAGAAAATGTCATCTATAGAATTAGAAATATCATGTTTGCTTGCCGAAGTTCCTCTAGCTTTCTCCCTAGAAAATAGGAATGTGTAGAGCTGGTGTCTCCATGCGGAACCAATTATTGTTTCCAAGCGCAAAATTAAATATTCCCTAAAAAAAAGCATTCAAAACAATAAAGTCCGTGGATAATAACAGGAATACACAAACACAGAGGCTGTAGCAATATTTCACATGAGTTAGCCAAAAGATGACCAGATATTTCTGGTTTCCTCCAGTCATATCAGGACAAACTGGTATGGAATCCGTATGCAATGTGCTGAGAAAATCAGAGTAAAAATGGTTTTGGAGAAAAGCAAAGTCTTTTCGTTACGCAAGTGCATAAAATATCATCAATACAAACACAAATATCATGTTTCTTTGCTGCAGTTCCTCTAGCTTTCTCCCTAGAAAATACGAATGTGTAGAGCTGGTGTGTCCATGTGGAACCAATTAGTGTTTCCAAGCACAAAATTAAATGTTCCCTGAAAAAAAAAACATTCAAAAAAATAAAGTCCGTGGATAAAATCAGGAATACACAAACTCATATGATGTAGCAATATTTCGGATTGAGTTAGCCAAAACAGAACCAGATATTTCTTGTTTCATCCAGTCATATCCACACAAAGAGGTGTGAAATTCGTATTCAATGGACCGAGAAAATCACAGTAGAAATGATTTTGGAGAAAAGAAAAGTCTTTTCATTAAGCAAGTGCATCAAATGTCATCTATACAAACAGAAATATCATGTTTATTTGCTGCAGTTCCTCTAGATTTCTCCCTAGAAAATATGAATGTTTAGAGCTGGTGTACCCATGATGAACCAATTCCTGTATCCAAGCCCAAAATAAAATGTTCCTCTATAAAAAATATTCAAAAAAATAAAGTCCGTAGATAATATCCAGAAAACACAAACACAGAGGTTGTAGCAATATCTGGGATTGAGTTAGCCAAAACAAAACCAGATATTTCCGGTTTCTTCCTGTCATATCCGGACAAACCGGTGTGGAATTCAGATTCAATGGACCGAGAAAATCACAGTACAAATGGTTTTGGAGAAAAGCAAAGTCTTTTTGTTAGGCAAGTGCATAAAATGTCATCTATACAAACAGAAACATCATGTTTGTTTTGCCGCAGTTCATCTAGCTTTCTCCCTAGAAAATACGAATGTGTAGAGCTGGTGTCTCCATGTGGATTCATTTAGTGCTTCCAAGCACAAAATTAAATGTTCCCTGAAAAAAACATTGAAAAATATAAAGCCCATGCATAATATCAGGAATACACAAACACAGAGGCTGTAGCAATATCTGGGATTTAGTTTGCCAAAACACAACCAGATATTTCTGGTTACATCCAGTCATACAAGACAAACTGTTGTGGAATTCGTATGCAATGGATAGAGGAAATCACAGTAAAAATGGTTTTGAGAAAAGCAAAGTCTTTTCGTTAGGCAAGTGCATAGAATGTCATCTATACCAACGGAAATCTCTTGTTTGTTTGCCGCAGTTCCTCTAGCTTTCTCCCTAGAAAATACGAATGTGTAGAGCTGGTGCCTCCATGTGGAACCAATTAGTGTTTCGAAGTACAAAATTAAATATTCCCTGAAAAAAAAAACATTCAAAAAATAAAGTCCGTGGATAATATTAGGAATACACAAACACAGAGTCTATAGCAATATTTTGCATTGAGTTACCAAAACACATCCAGATATTTCTGGTTACATGCAGTCATATCTGGACAAAGTGGTGTGGAATTTGTATGCAATGGACCAAGAAAATCACAGGAAAATGGTTTTGGAGAAAAGCAAAATCTTTTCGTTAGGCAAGTGCATAAAATGTCATCTATACAAATAGAAATATCATGTTTGTTTGCCGCAGTTCTTCTAGATTTCTCCCTAGAAAATACGAATGTGTAGAGCTGGTGTCTCCATGTGGAACCAATTAGTGTTTCCAAGCACAAAATTAAATGTTCCCTGAAGAAAAACATTCAAAACAATAAATTCTGTGGATAATATCAGGAATACACAAACACAGAGGCTGTAGCAATATTTTGGATTGAGTTAGCCAAAACAAAAACGGATATTTCTGCTTTCATCCAGTCATATACGGACAAACTTTTGTGGAATTCGTATGCAATGCACCGATAAAATCACAGGTAAATGCTTTTTGAGAAGAGCAAAGTCTTTACGTTAGGCAAGTGCATAAAATGTCATCTATACAAACAGAAATATCATCTGTGTTTGCCGCAGTTCCTCTAGCTTTCTCCCTTGAAAATACGAATGTGTAGAGCTGGTATTCCAATGATGAACTAATTAGTGATTCAACGGTACAAAATGAAATGTTCCCTGATAAAAAACATTCAAAACAGTAAAGTCCGTGGATTATATCAGGAATACACAAACACAGAGGCTGGAGCAATATCTGGGATTGAGTTAGCCAAAACAAACCGGATATTTCTGGTTTCATGCAGACATATCCGGACAAAGCGGTGTGGAATTCGTATGCAATGGACCGAGAAAATCACAGTACACATGGTTTTGGAGAAAAGCAAAGTCTTTTCATTAGGCAAGTGCATAAAATGTCATCTATACAAACAGAAATATCATCGATTGTCGCAGTTCCTCTAGCATTCTCCCTAGAAAATACGAATGTGTAGAGCTGGTGTCTCCATGTGGAAACAATTAGTGTTTCAATGGTACAAAATTAAATGTTCCTTGATCAATATCATTCTAAAAAAATAAATTCCATATATAATATCAGGAATACACAAACACAGTGGCTGTAGCAATATTTCGGATTGAGTTAGCCAAAACACAACCAGATAATTCCAGTTTCATTCAGTCATATCTGGACACAGTGGTGTGGAATTCATATGCAATGGACCGAAAAAATCACAGGAAAAATGGTTTTGGAGAAAAGCAAGTCTTTACCTTAGGAAAGTGCATAAAATGTCATCTATAGAATAAGAACTATCAGGTTTGTTTGCCACAGTTCCTCTAGCTGTCTCCCTAGAAAATAGGAATGTGTAGAGCTAGTGTCTCCATGTGGAACCAAGTAGTGTTTCCAAGATCAGAATTAAATGTTCCCTGATAAAAACCATTCAAAACAATAAAGTCTGTGGATAATATCAGGAATACACAAACACAGAGGCTGTAGCAATATCTGGGATTGAGATAGCCAAAACGAAAATGGATATTAGTGCTTTCATCCAGTCATATCCGGACAAACTGGTATGGAATTCTTATGCAATGGACCGAGAACATCACAGTAAAAATCATTTTGGAGAAAAGAAAAGTCTTTACGTTAGGCAAGTGCATAAAATTTCATCTATACATACAGAAATATCATGTTTGTTTCCCGCAGTTCCTCTAGCTTTCTCCCTAGAAAATACGAATGTGTAGAGCTGGTTTCTCCCTGTGGAACCAATTAGTGTTTCCAAGCACAAAACTAAATGTTCCCTGAAAAAAAAATTCAAAAAAAAGGTCTGTGGATAATATCAGGAATACACAAACTCAGTGTGTGCAGCAATATTTCGGAATGAGTTAGCCAAAACACAACCGGATATTTCTGGTTTCATCCAGTCATATCCGGATAAACTGGTGTCAATTTGTATGCAATGGACCGAGAAAATCACAGTAGAAATGGTTTTGGAAAAAAGCAATGTCATTTCGTTAGGCAAGTGCATAATATGTCATTTATACAAACAGATATATCATGTTTGTTTGCCGCAGTTCCTCTAGCTTTCTCCCTAGAAAATACGAATGTGTAGAGCTGGTGTCCTCATGATGAAGCAATTAGTGTTTCTACGGTACATAATGAAATGTTCCCTGATAAAAACATTCAAAACAATAAAGTCCCTCGATATTATACAGAAAACACAAACAAAGAGGCTGTAGCAATATTTCGGATTGAGTTAGCCAAAACACAACCGGATATTTCTGGTTTCATCCAGTCATATCCAGACAAAGTGGTTTGGGATTTGTATGCAATGGACCGAGAAAATCACAGTAAAAATGGTTTTGGAGAAAAGCAATGTATTTTTGTTAGGGAAGTGCATAAAATGTCATCTATACAAACAGAAATATCATGTTTGTTTGCCGCAGTTCCTCTAATTTTCTCCCTAGAAAATATGAATGTGTAGAGCTGGTGTCTCCATGTGGAACCAATTAGGGTTTCCAAGAACAAAATTAAATATTCCTTGAACACAAACATTGAAAACAATAAAGTCTGTGGATAATATCAGCAAAATACAAACACAGAGTCTGTAGCAACATCTGGGATTGAGTGAATCAAAACAACCCTGGGTATTTCTGGTTTCATCCAGTCATATCCACACAAACTGGTGTGGAATTCGTATGCAATGGACTGAGAACATCACAGTAAAAATGGTTTTGGAGAAAAGCAAAGTCTTTTCTTTAGTCAAGTGCATAAAATGTCATCTATACAAACAGAAATATCATGTTGTTTGCCACATTCCTCTAGCTTTCTCCCTAGAAAATACGAATGTGTAGAGCTGGTGTCTCCATGTGGAACCAATTCGTGTTTCTACGGTACAACATGGAATGTTTCCTGATAAAAACATTCAAAACAATAAAGTCCCTCGATATTATACAGAAAACACAAACACAGAGGCTGTAGCAATATTTTGGATTGACTTAGCCAAAACACAACCGGATATTTCTGGTTTCATCCAGTCATATCCGGACAAAGTGGTTTGGAATTCTTATGCATTGGACGGAGAAAATCACAGTACAAATGGTTTTGGAGAAAAGCAACATATTTTCTTTAGGTAAGTGCATCAAATGTCATCTATACAAACAGAAATATCATGTTTGTTTGCCGCAGTTCCTCTAGCTTTCTCCCTAGAAAATACGAATGTGTAGAGCTGGTGTCTCCATGTGGAACCAATTACTGTATCTAAGCTCAAAATAAAATGTCCCCCAATAAAAAGCACTCAAAACAATAAAGTCTATTGATAGTATCCACAAAAAACTAACACACAGGCTGTATCAATATCTGGGATTGAGTTAAAAAAACAAAACCGGATATTTCCTGTTTCATCCAGTCATATTTGACAAAGTGGTGTGGAATTCGTATGCAATGGACCGAGATATTCACAGTAAAAATGGTTTTGAAGAAAAGCAAAGTCTTTTCGTTAGGCAAGTGCAGAAAATGTCATCTATAGAATTAGAAATATCATGTTTGCTTGCCGAAGTTCCTCTAGCTTTCTCCCTAGAAAATAGGAATGTGTAGAGCTGGTGTCTCCATGCGGAACCAATTATTGTTTCCAGGCGCAAAATTAAATATTCCCTGAAAAAAAACATTCAAAACAATAAAGTCCGTGGATAATAACAGGAATACACAAACACAGAGGCTGTAGCAATATTTCACATGAGTTAGCCAAAAGACGACCAGATATTTCTGGTTTCCTCCAGTCATATCAGGACAAACTGGTATGGAATTCGTATGCAATGTGCTGAGAAAATCAGAGTAAAAATGGTTTTGGAGAAAAGCAAAGTCTTTTCGTTACGCAAGTGCATAAAATATCATCAATACAAACACAAATATCATGTTTCTTTGCTGCAGTTCCTCTAGCTTTCTCCCTAGAAAATACGAATGTGTAGAGCTGGTGTCTCCATGTGGAACCAATTAGTGATTCCAAGCACAAAATTAAATGTTCCCTGATAAAAAACATTCAAAACAATAAAGTCCGTGGATAATATCAGGAATACACAAACACAGAGGCTGTAGCAATCTCTGGGATTGAGTTAGCCAAAACAAAACCAGATATTGCAGGTTTCATCCAGTCATATCCGGACAAACTGGTGTGGAATTTATATGAATTGTACCGAGAAAATCACAGAAAAATGGTTTTGAAGAAAAGCAAAGTCTTTTCGTTAGGCAAGTGCATAAAATGTCATCGATACAAACAGAAATATCATGTTTGTTTCCCGCAGTTCATCCTACAGTCTCCCTAGAAAATACGAATGTGTAGAGCTGGTGCCCCATGATGAACCAATTAGAGTTTCTACGGTACAAAATGAAAAGTTCCCTGATAAAAACATTCAAAACAATAAAGTCCATCGATAATGTCCAGAAAACACAAACACAGAGGCTATCACAATATTTCGAATTGAGTTAGCCAAAACACAACTGGATATTTCTGGTTTCATCCAGTCATATCCGGACAAAGTGGTGTGGAATTCAGATTCAATGGACCGAGAAAATCACAGTAAAAATGGTTTTGGAGAAAAGCAATGTCTTTTTGTTAGGCAAGTGCATAAAATGTCATCTATACAAAGAGAAATATCATGTTTGTTTGTCGCAGTTCCTCTAGCTTTCTCCCTAGAAAATACGAATGTGTAGAGCTGGTGTCTCCATGTGGAACCAGTTAGTGTTTCCAAGCACAAAATTAAATGTTCCCTGAAAAAAAACATTCAAAACAATAAAGTCCGTGGATAATATCAGGAATACACAAACACAGAGGCTGTAGCAATATCTGGGATTGAGTTAGCCAAAACAAAACCAGATATTTCCGGTTTCATCCAGTCATATCCGGAAAAACTGCTGTGGAATTCATATGCAATGGACCGAGAAAATCACAATAAAAATTGTTTTGGATAAACGCAATGTCTTTTCGTTAGGAAATTGCATAAACTGTCATCTATATAAACAGAGGTATCATGTTTGTTTGCCGCAGTTCCTCTAGCTTTCTCCCTAGAACATACAAATGTTTAGAGCTGGTGTTCCCATGATGAACAAATTAGTGTTTCAATGGTACAAAATTAAATGTTCCCTGATAAAAACATTCAAAACAATAAGTCCATCGATAATATCCACAAAACAGAAACACAGAGGTTTCGCAATATTTCGGAATGAGTTAGGCATAACACAACCGGATATTTCTGGTTTCATCCAGTCATATCCAGACGAAGTGGTGTGGAATTCGTATGCAATGGACCGAGAAGAGCACACTACACATGGTTTTGGAGAAAAGCAAAGTCTTTCTGATAGGCAAGTGCATAAATTGTCATCTATACAAACAGAAATATCATGTTTGTTTGCCACAGTTCCTCTAGTTTCTCCCTAGAAAATACGAATGTGTAGAGCTGTTGTATCCATGATGAAACAATTAGTGTTTCAACGGTACAAAAAATGTTCCACGATAAAAAAAAACCTTCAAAACGATTAATCCATCGATAATATCCACAAAACAGAACACAGAGGCTGTAGCAATACTTCAGATTGAGTTAGCCAAAACACAACCAGATGTTTCTGGTTTCATCCAGTCATATCCAGACAAACTGGTGTGGAATTCCTATGCAATGGACCGAGAAAATCACAGTAAAAATGGTTTTGGAGAAAAGCAAAGTCTTTTCATTAGGGAAATACATAAAATGTCATCTAGACAAACAGAAATATCATGTTTCTTTGCCGCAGTTCCTCTAGCTTTCTCCCTAGAAAATACGAATATGTAGAGCTGGTGTCTCCATGTGGAACCAATTACTGTATCCAAGCTAAAAATAAAATGTTCCCCGATAAAAAATATTCAAAACGATAAAGTCCATTGATAATATCAGGAATACACAAACACAGAGGCTGTAGCAATATCTGGGATTCAGTTAGCCAAAACAAAACCGGATATTTCCGGTTTCATCCAGTCATATCCGGAAAAACTGCTGTGGAATTCATATGCAATGGACCCAGAAAATCTCAGTAAAAGTGGTTTTGGATAAAAACAAAGTCTTTTCGTTAGGAAATTGCAAAAAATGTCATCTACATAAACAGAAGTATCATGTTTGTTTACCGTAGTTCCTCTAGCTTTCTCCCTAGAAAATACGAATGTGTAGAGCTGGTGTCCCCATGCTGAACCAATTCGTGTTTCAACGGTACAAAATTAAATGTTCCCTGATAAAAACATTCAAAACAATAAGTCCATCGATAATATCCACAAAACAGAAACACAGAGGTTTCGCAATATTTCGGAATGAGTTAGGCATAACACAACCGGATATTTCTGGTTTCATCCAGTCATATCCGGACGAAGTGGTGTGGAATTCGTATGCAATGGACCGAGAAAAGCACACTACACATGGTTTTGGAGAAAAGCAAAGTCTTTACGTTAGGCCAGTGCATAAATTGTCATCTATACAAACAGAAATATCATGTTTGTTTGCCGCAGTTCCTCTAGCTTTCTCCCTAGAAAATACGAATATGTAGAGCTGGTGTCTCCATGTGGACCATTTACTGTATCCAAGCTCAAAATAAAATATTCCCCGATAAAAATATTCAAAACAATAAAGTCCGTTGATAATATCCAGAAAACACAAACACAGAGGCTGTAGAAATATCTGGGGATGAGTTAGCCAAAACAAAACCGGATATTTCCGATTTCAGCCAGTCATATCCAGACAAACTGGTGTGGAATTCCTATGCAATGGAACGAGAAAATCACAGTAAAAATGGTTTTGGAGAAAAGCAAAGTCTTTTCGTTAGGCAAGTGCATAAAATGTCATGTATACAAACAGATATATCATGTTTGTTTGCCGCAGTTCCTCTAGCTTTCTCCCTAGAAAATACGAATGTGTAGAGCTGGTGTCCTCATGATGAAGCAATTAGTGTTTCTACGGTACATAATGAAATGTTCCCTGATAAAAACATTCAAAACAATAAAGTCCCTCGATATTATACAGAAAACACAAACACAGAGGCTGTAGCAATATTTCGGATTGAGTTAGCCAAAACAGAACCGGATATTTCTGGTTTCATCCAGTCATATCCAGACAAAGTGGTTTGGGATTTGTATGCAATGGACCGAGAAAATCACAGTAAAAATGGTTTTGGAGAAAAGCAATGTATTTTTGTTAGGGAAGTGCATAAAATGTCATCTATACAAACAGAAATATTATGTTTGTTTGCCGCAGTTCCTCCAATTTTCTCCCTAGAAAATATGAATGTGTAGAGCTGGTGTCTCCATGTGGAACCAATTAGGGTTTCCAAGAACAAAATTAAATATTCCCTGAACACAAAAATTGAAAACAATAAAGTCTGTGGATAATATCAGCAAAATACAAACACAGAGTCTGTAGCAACATCTGGGATTGAGTGAATCAAAACAACCCTGGGTATTTCTGGTTTCATCCAGTCATATCCACACAAACTGGTGTGGAATTCGTATGCAATGGACTGAGAACATCACAGTAAAAATGGTTTTGGAGAAAAGCAAAGTCTTTTCTTTAGTCAAGTGCATAAAATGTCATCTATACAACCAGAAATATCATGTTGTTTGCCACAGTTCCTCTAGCTTTCTCCCTAGAAAATACGAATGTGTAGAGCTGGTGTCTCCATGTGGAACCAATTCGTGTTTCTACGGTACAACATGGAATGTTTCCTGATAAAAACATTCAAAACAATAAAGTCCCTCGATAATATCCAGAAAACACAAACACAGAGGCTGTAGCAATATTTTGGATTGACTTAGCCAAAACACAACCGGATATTTCTGGTTTCATCCAGTCATATCCGGACAAAGTGGTTTGGAATTCTTATGCATTGGACGGAGAAAATCACAGTACAAATGGTTTTGGAGAAAAGCAACATATTTTCTTTAGGTAAGTGCATCAAATGTCATCTATACAAACAGAAATATCATGTTTGTTTGCCGCAGTTCCTCTAGCTTTCTCCCTAGAAAATACGAATGTGTAGAGCTGGTGTCCCCATGATTATGAGCCAATTAGTGTTTCAACGGTACAAAATTAAATGTTCCCTGATAAAAAAGTTCAAAACAATAAAGTCGGTGGATAATATCAGGAATACACAAACACAGAGGCTTTGACAATATTTCGTATTGAGTTAGCCAAATCACAACCGGATATTTCTGGTTTCATCCATAAATGTCCGCACAAGGTGGTGTGGAATTCGTATGCAATGGACCGAGATATTCACAGTAAAAATGGTTTTGGAGAAAAGCAAAGTCTTTTCGTTAGGCAAGTGCATAAAATGTCATCGATACAAACAGAAATATCATGTTTGTTTGCCGCAGTTCCTCTAGCTTTCTCCCTAGAAAATACGAATGTGTAGAGCTGGTGTCTCCATGTGGAACCAATTACTGTATCTAAGCTCAAAATAAAATGTCCCCCAATAAAAAGCACTCAAAACAATAAAGTCTATTGATAGTATCCAGAAAAAACAAACACACAGGCTGTATCAATATCTGGGATTGAGATAAAAAAACAAAACCGGATATTTCCGGTTTCATCCAGTCATATGTGACAAAGTGGTGTGGAATTCGTATGCAATGGACCGAGATATTCACAGTAAAAATGGTTTTGAAGAAAAGCAAAGTCTTTTCGTTAGGCAAGTGCAGAAAATGTCATCTATAGAATTAGAAATATCATGTTTGCTTGCCGAAGTTCCTCTAGCTTTCTCCCTAGAAAATAGGAATGTGTAGAGCTGGTGTCTCCATGCGGAACCAATTATTGTTTCCAAGCGCAAAATTAAATATTCCCTAAAAAAAAGCATTCAAAACAATAAAGTCCGTGGATAATAACAGGAATACACAAACACAGAGGCTGTAGCAATATTTCACATGAGTTAGCCAAAAGATGACCAGATATTTCTGGTTTCCTCCAGTCATATCAGGACAAACTGGTATGGAATCCGTATGCAATGTGCTGAGAAAATCAGAGTAAAAATGGTTTTGGAGAAAAGCAAAGTCTTTTCGTTACGCAAGTGCATAAAATATCATCAATACAAACACAAATATCATGTTTCTTTGCTGCAGTTCCTCTAGCTTTCTCCCTAGAAAATACGAATGTGTAGAGCTGGTGTCCCCATGATGAACCAATTAGTGTTTCAACGGTACAAAATTAAATGTTCCCTGATAAAAACATTCAAAACAATAAGTCCATCGATAATATCCACAAAACAGAAACACAGAGGTTTCGCAATATTTCAGAATGAGTTAGGCATAACACAACCGGATATTTCTGGTTTCATCCAGTCATATCCAGACGAAGTGGTGTGGAATTCATATGCAATGGACCGAGAAAAGCACACTACACATGGTTTTGGAGAAAAGCAAAGTCTTTCCGATAGGCAAGTGCATAAATTGTCATCTATACAAACAGAAATATCATGTTTGTTTGCCACAGTTCCTCTAGTTTCTCCCTAGAAAATATGAATGTGTAGAGCTGTTGTATCCATGATGAAACAATTAGTGTTTCAACGGTACAAAAAAAGTTCCACGATAAAAAAAAAAAACCTTCAAAACGATTAATCCATCGATAATATCCACAAAACAGAACACAGAGGCTGTAGCAATACTTCAGATTGAGTTAGCCAAAACACAACCAGATGTTTCTGGTTTCATCCAGTCATATCCAGACAAACTGGTGTGGAATTCCTATGCAATGGACCGAGAAAATCACAGTAAAAATGGTTTTGGAGAAAAGCAAAGACTTTTCATTAGGGAAATACATAAAATGTCATCTAGACAAACAGAAATATCATGTTTGTTTGCCGCAGTTCCTCTAGCTTTCTCCCTAGAAAATACGAATATGTAGAGCTGGTGTCTCCATGTGGAACCAATTACTGTATCCAAGCTAAAAATAAAATGTTCCCCGATAAAAAATATTCAAAACGATAAAGTCCGTTGATAATTTCAGGAATACACAAACACAGAGGCTGTAGCAATATCTGGGATTGAGTTAGCCAAAACAAAACCGGATATTTCCGGTTTCATCCAGTCATATCCGGAAAAACTGCTGTGGAATTCATATGCAATGGACCCAGAAAATCTCAGTAAAAGTGGTTTTGGATAAAAGCAAAGTCTTTACGTTAGGAAATTGCAAAAAATGTCATCTACATAAACAGAAGTATCATGTTTGTTTACCGTAGTTCCTCTAGCTTTCTCCCTAGAAAATACGAATGTGTAGAGCTGGTGTCCCTGGATGAACCAATTAGTGTTTCAACGGTACAAAATTAAATGTTCCCTGATAAAAACATTCAAAACAATAAGTCCATCGATAATATCCACAAAACAGAAACACAGAGGTTTCGCAATATTTCGGAATGAGTTAGGCATAACACAACCGGATATTTCTGGTTTCATCCAGTCATATCCGGACGAAGTGGTGTGGAATTTGTATGCAATGGACCGAGAAAAGCACACTACACATGGTTTTGGAGAAAAGCAAAGTCTTTACGTTAGGCAAGTGCATAAATTGTCATCTATACAAACAGAAATATCATGTTTGTTTGCCGCAGTTCCTCTAGCTTTCTCCCTAGAAAATACGAATGTGTAGAGCTGTTGTATCCATGATGAAACAATTAGTGTTTCAACGGTACAAAAAATGTTCCCCGATAAAAAAACATCCAAAACAATAAATCCATCAATAATATCCACAAAACAAAACACAGAGGCTGTAGCAATGCTTCAGATTGAATTAGCCAAAACACAACCAGATGTTTCTGGTTTCATCCAGTCATATCCAGACAAACTGGTGTGGAATTCCTATGCAATGGACCGAGAAAATCACAGTAAAAATGGTTTTGGAGAAAAGCAAAGTCTTTTCTTTATGGAAGTACATAAAATGCCATCTAGACAAACAGAAATATCATGTTTGTTTACCGCAGTTCCTCTAGCTTTCTCCCTAGAAAATACGAATGTGTAGAGCTGGTGTCTCCATGTGGAACCAATTCGTGTTTCTACGGTACAACATGGAATGTTTCCTGATAAAAACATTCAAAACAATAAAGTCCCTCGATAATATCCAGAAAACACAAACACAGAGGCTGTAGCAATATTTTGGATTGACTTAGCCAAAACACAACCGGATATTTCTGGTTTCATCCAGTCATATCCGGACAAAGTGGTTTGGAATTCTTATGCATTGGACGGAGAAAATCACAGTACAAATGGTTTTGGAGAAAAGCAACATATTTTCTTTAGGTAAGTGCATCAAATGTCATCTATACAAACAGAAATATCAGGTTTGTTTGCCGCAGTTCCTCTAGCTTTCTCCCTAGAAAATACGAATGTGTAGAGCTGGTGTCCCCATGATTATGAGCCAATTAGTGTTTCAACGGTACAAAATTAAATGTTCCCTGATAAAAAAGTTCAAAACAATAAAGTCGGTGGATAATATCAGGAATACACAAACACAGAGGCTTTCACAATATTTCGTATTGAGTTAGCCAAATCACAACCGGATATTTCTGGTTTCATCCATAAATGTCCGCACAAGGTGGTGTGGAATTCGTATGCAATGGACCGAGATATTCACAGTAAAAATGGTTTTGGAGAAAAGCAAAGTCTTTTCGTTAGGCAAGTGCATAAAATGTCATCGATACAAACAGAAATATCATGTTTGTTTGCCGCAGTTCCTCTAGCTTTCTCCCTAGAAAATACGAATGTGTAGAGCTGGTGTCTCCATGTGGAACCAATTACTGTATCTAAGCTCAAAATAAAATGTCCCCCAATAAAAAGCACTCAAAACAATAAAGTCTATTGATAGTATCCAGAAAAAACAAACACACAGGCTGTATCAATATCTGGGATTGAGATAAAAAAACAAAACCGGATATTTCCGGTTTCATCCAGTCATATGTGACAAAGTGGTGTGGAATTCGTATGCAATGGACCGAGATATTCACAGTAAAAATGGTTTTGAAGAAAAGCAAAGTCTTTTCGTTAGGCAAGTGCAGAAAATGTCATCTATAGAATTAGAAATATCATGTTTGCTTGCCGAAGTTCCTCTAGCTTTCTCCCTAGAAAATAGGAATGTGTAGAGCTGGTGTCTCCATGCGGAACCAATTATTGTTTCCAAGCGCAAAATTAAATATTCCCTAAAAAAAAGCATTCAAAACAATAAAGTCCGTGGATAATAACAGGAATACACAAACACAGAGGCTGTAGCAATATTTCACATGAGTTAGCCAAAAGATGACCAGATATTTCTGGTTTCCTCCAGTCATATCAGGACAAACTGGTATGGAATCCGTATGCAATGTGCTGAGAAAATCAGAGTAAAAATGGTTTTGGAGAAAAGCAAAGTCTTTTCGTTACGCAAGTGCATAAAATATCATCAATACAAACACAAATATCATGTTTCTTTGCTGCAGTTCCTCTAGCTTTCTCCCTAGAAAATACGAATGTGTAGAGCTGGTGTCCCCATGATGAACCAATTAGTGTTTCAACGGTACAAAATTAAATGTTCCCTGATAAAAACATTCAAAACAATAAGTCCATCGATAATATCCACAAAACAGAAACACAGAGGTTTCGCAATATTTCAGAATGAGTTAGGCATAACACAACCGGATATTTCTGGTTTCATCCAGTCATATCCAGACGAAGTGGTGTGGAATTCATATGCAATGGACCGAGAAAAGCACACTACACATGGTTTTGGAGAAAAGCAAAGTCTTTCCGATAGGCAAGTGCATAAATTGTCATCTATACAAACAGAAATATCATGTTTGTTTGCCACAGTTCCTCTAGTTTCTCCCTAGAAAATATGAATGTGTAGAGCTGTTGTATCCATGATGAAACAATTAGTGTTTCAACGGTACAAAAAAAGTTCCACGATAAAAAAAAAAAACCTTCAAAACGATTAATCCATCGATAATATCCACAAAACAGAACACAGAGGCTGTAGCAATACTTCAGATTGAGTTAGCCAAAACACAACCAGATGTTTCTGGTTTCATCCAGTCATATCCAGACAAACTGGTGTGGAATTCCTATGCAATGGACCGAGAAAATCACAGTAAAAATGGTTTTGGAGAAAAGCAAAGACTTTTCATTAGGGAAATACATAAAATGTCATCTAGACAAACAGAAATATCATGTTTGTTTGCCGCAGTTCCTCTAGCTTTCTCCCTAGAAAATACGAATATGTAGAGCTGGTGTCTCCATGTGGAACCAATTACTGTATCCAAGCTAAAAATAAAATGTTCCCCGATAAAAAATATTCAAAACGATAAAGTCCGTTGATAATTTCAGGAATACACAAACACAGAGGCTGTAGCAATATCTGGGATTGAGTTAGCCAAAACAAAACCGGATATTTCCGGTTTCATCCAGTCATATCCGGAAAAACTGCTGTGGAATTCATATGCAATGGACCCAGAAAATCTCAGTAAAAGTGGTTTTGGATAAAAGCAAAGTCTTTACGTTAGGAAATTGCAAAAAATGTCATCTACATAAACAGAAGTATCATGTTTGTTTACCGTAGTTCCTCTAGCTTTCTCCCTAGAAAATACGAATGTGTAGAGCTGGTGTCCCTGGATGAACCAATTAGTGTTTCAACGGTACAAAATTAAATGTTCCCTGATAAAAACATTCAAAACAATAAGTCCATCGATAATATCCACAAAACAGAAACACAGAGGTTTCGCAATATTTCGGAATGAGTTAGGCATAACACAACCGGATATTTCTGGTTTCATCCAGTCATATCCGGACGAAGTGGTGTGGAATTTGTATGCAATGGACCGAGAAAAGCACACTACACATGGTTTTGGAGAAAAGCAAAGTCTTTACGTTAGGCAAGTGCATAAATTGTCATCTATACAAACAGAAATATCATGTTTGTTTGCCGCAGTTCCTCTAGCTTTCTCCCTAGAAAATACGAATGTGTAGAGCTGTTGTATCCATGATGAAACAATTAGTGTTTCAACGGTACAAAAAATGTTCCCCGATAAAAAAACATCCAAAACAATAAATCCATCAATAATATCCACAAAACAAAACACAGAGGCTGTAGCAATGCTTCAGATTGAATTAGCCAAAACACAACCAGATGTTTCTGGTTTCATCCAGTCATATCCAGACAAACTGGTGTGGAATTCCTATGCAATGGACCGAGAAAATCACAGTAAAAATGGTTTTGGAGAAAAGCAAAGTCTTTTCTTTATGGAAGTACATAAAATGCCATCTAGACAAACAGAAATATCATGTTTGTTTACCGCAGTTCCTCTAGCTTTCTCCCTAGAAAATACGAATATGTAGAGCTGGTGTCTCCATGTGGACCATTTACTGTATCCAAGCTCAAAATAAAATATTCCCCGATAAAAATATTCAAAACAATAAAGTCCGTTGATAATATCCAGAAAACACAAACACAGAGGCTGTAGAAATATCTGGGAATGAGTTAGCCAAAACAAAACCGGATATTTCCGATTTCAGCCAGTCATATCCAGACAAACTGGTGTGGAATTCCTATGCAATGGAACGAGAAAATCTCAGTAAAAGTGGTTTTGGATAAAAACAAAGTCTTTTCGTTAGGCAAGTGCATAAAATGTCATGTATACAAACAGATATATCATGTTTGTTTGCCGCAGTTCCTCTAGCTTTCTCCCTAGAAAATACGAATGTGTAGAGCTGGTGTCCTCATGATGAAGCAATTAGTGTTTCTACATTACATAATGAAATGTTCCCTGATAAAAACATTCAAAACAATAAAGTCCCTCGATATTATACAGAAAACACAAACACAGAGGCTGTAGCAATATCTGGGAATGAGTTAGCCAAAACACAACCGGATATTTCTAGTTTCATCCAGTCATATCCAGACAAAGTGGTTTGGGATTTGTATGCAATGGACCGAGAAAATCACAGGAAAAATGGTTTTGGAGAAAAGCAATGTATTTTTGTTAGGGAAGTGCATAAAATGTCATCTATACAAACAGAAATATCATGTTTGTTTGCCGCAGTTCCTCTAATTTTCTCCCTAGAAAATATGAATGTGTAGAGCTGGTGTCTCCTTGTGGAACCAATTAGGGTTTCCAAGAACAAAATTAAATTTTCCCTGAACACAAACATTGAAAACAATAAAGTCTGTGATTAATATCAGCAAAATACAAACACAGAGTCTGTAGCAACATCTGGGATTGAGTGAATCAAAACAACCCTGGGTATTTCTGGTTTCATCCAGTCATATCCACACAAACTGGTGTGGAATTCGTATGCAATGGACTGAGAACATCACAGTAAAAATGGTTTTGGAGAAAAGCAAAGTCTTTTCTTTAGTCAAGTGCATAAAATGTCATCTATACAACCAGAAATATCATGTTGTTTGCCACAGTTCCTCTAGCTTTCTCCCTAGAAAATACGAATGTGTAGAGCTGGTGTCTCCATGTGGAACCAATTCGTGTTTCTACGGTACAACATGGAATGTTTCCTGATAAAAACATTCAAAACAATAAAGTCCCTCGATAATATCCAGAAAACACAAACACAGAGGCTGTAGCAATATTTTGGATTGACTTAGCCAAAACACAACCGGATATTTCTGGTTTCATCCAGTCATATCCGGACAAAGTGGTTTGGAATTCTTATGCATTGGACGGAGAAAATCACAGTACAAATGGTTTTGGAGAAAAGCAACATATTTTCTTTAGGTAAGTGCATCAAATGTCATCTATACAAACAGAAATATCAGGTTTGTTTGCCGCAGTTCCTCTAGCTTTCTCCCTAGAAAATACGAATGTGTAGAGCTGGTGTCCCCATGATTATGAGCCAATTAGTGTTTCAACGGTACAAAATTAAATGTTCCCTGATAAAAAAGTTCAAAACAATAAAGTCGGTGGATAATATCAGGAATACACAAACACAGAGGCTTTCACAATATTTCGTATTGAGTTAGCCAAATCACAACCGGATATTTCTGGTTTCATCCATAAATGTCCGCACAAGGTGGTGTGGAATTCGTATGCAATGGACCGAGATATTCACAGTAAAAATGGTTTTGGAGAAAAGCAAAGTCTTTTCGTTAGGCAAGTGCATAAAATGTCATCGATACAAACAGAAATATCATGTTTGTTTGCCGCAGTTCCTCTAGCTTTCTCCCTAGAAAATACGAATGTGTAGAGCTGGTGTCTCCATGTGGAACCAATTACTGTATCTAAGCTCAAAATAAAATGTCCCCCAATAAAAAGCACTCAAAACAATAAAGTCTTTTGATAGTATCCACAAAAAACAAACACACAGGCTGTATCAATATCTGGGATTGAGTTAACAAAAACAAAACCGGATATTTCCGGTTTCATCCAGTCATATTTGACAAAGTGGTGTGGAATTCGTATGCAATGGACCGAGATATTCACAGTAAAAATGGTTTTGAAGAAAAGCAAAGTCTTTTCGTTAGGCAAGTGCAGAAAATGTCATCTATCGAATTAGAAATATCATGTTTGTTTGCCGAAGTTCCTCTAGCTTTCTCCCTAGAAAATAGGAATGTGTAGAGCTGGTGTCTCCATGCAGAACCAATTATTGTTTCCAAGCACAAAATTAAATATTCCCTGAAAAAAAACATTCAAAACAATAAAGTCCGTGGATAATATCAGGAATACACAAACACAGAGGCTGTAGCAATATTTCACATGAGTTAGCCAAAAGACGACCAGATGTTTCTGGTTTCCTCCAGTCATATCAGGAAAACTGGTATGGAATTCGTATGCAATGTGCTGAGAAAATCAGAGTAAAAATGGTTTTGGAGAAAAGCAAAGTCTTTTCGTTACGCAAGTGCATAAAATATCATCAATACAAACACAAATATCATGTTTCTTTGCTGCAGTTCCTCTAGCTTTCTCCCTAGAAAATACGAATGTGTAGAGCTGGTGTCCCCATGATGAACCAATTAGTGTTTCAACGGTACAAAATTAAATGTTCCCTGATAAAAACATTCAAAACAATAAGTCCATCGATAATATCCACAAAACAGAAACACAGAGGTTTCGCAATATTTCGGAATGAGTTAGGCATAACACAACTGGATATTTCTGGTTTCATCCAGTCATATCCGGACGAAGTGGTGTGGAATTCGTATGCAATGGACCGAGAAAAGCACACTACACATGGTTTTGGAGAAAAGCAAAGTCTTTCCGATAGGCAAGTGCATAAATTGTCATCTATGCAAACAGAAATATCATGTTTGTTTGCCACAGTTCCTCTAGTTTCTCCCTAGAGAATACGAATGTGTAGAGCTGTTGTATCCATGATGAAACAATTAGTGTTTCAACGGTACAAAAAATGTTCCACGATAAAAAAAAACCTTCAAAACGATTAATCCATCGATAATATCCACAAAACAGAACACAGAGGCTGTAGCAATACTTCAGATTGAGTTAGCCAAAACACAACCAGATGTTTCTGGTTTCATCCAGTCATATCCAGACAAACTGGTGTGGAATTCCTATGCAATGGACCGAGAAAATCACAGTAAAAATGGTTTTGGAGAAAAGCAAAGTCTTTTCATTAGGGAAATACATAAAATGTCATCTAGACAAACAGAAATATCATGTTTGTTTGCCGCAGTTCCTCTAGCTTTCTCCCTAGAAAATACGAATGTGTAGAGCTGGTGTCTCCATGTGGAACCAATTAGTGTTTTACGGAACAAAATTAAATGTTCCCTGATAAAAACATTCAAAACAATAAAGTCCATCGATAATATCCAGAAAACACAAACACAGAGGCTATCACAATATTTCGGATTGAGTTTGCAAAAACACACCCGGATATTTCTGTTTACATCCAGTCATATCCAGACAAACTGGAGTGTAATTCGTATGCAATGGACCGAGAAAATCACAGTAAATATGGTTTTGGAGAAAAGCAAAGGCTTTTAGTTAGGCAAGTGCATCAAATGTCATCTATACAAACAGAAATGTCATGTTTGTTTGCCGCAGTTCCTCTAGCTTTTCCGTAGAAAATACGAATGTGTAGAGCTGGTGTCTCCATGTGGAACCAATTAGTGTTTCCAAGATCAAAATTAAATGTTCCCTGATAAAAAAACATTGAAAGCAATAAAGTCCGTGGAAAATATCAGGAATACACAAACACAGAGGCTGTAGCAATATCCGGAATTGAGTTAGCCAAAACACAACCGGATATTTCCGGTTTCTTCCAGTCATATCCGTAAAAACTGTAGTGTAATTCGTATGCAATGGACCGAGAAAATCACAGTAAAAATGGTTTTGGATAAAAGCAAAGTCTTTTCGTTAGGCAAGTGCATAAAATGTCATCTATACAAACAGAAATATCATGTTTGTTTGCCGCAGTTCCTCTAGCTTTCTACTTGAAAATAAGAATATGTTCAGCTGGTGTCTCCATGTGGAACCAATTACTTTATGCAAGCTCAAAATAAAATGTTCCCCGATAAAAAACATTCAAAAGAATAAAGTCCGTATAGGAAATTAGGAGATTGGCAAGATGGCGGCATAGGCAGGGAGCACACTATTAGTCCGGGGGAGAGACAGTTTAATATAAGTGGAGATACTGCAGGGTCAAGGAAGAGTAGGGGATGAAACAGCAGAGGAAACAGTTCTGGAACTAGTGATTCACAGTCTAGCTGCGTGGAGAGCGTGGGAGCCCGAATTCGGGACACCAGCGGCAGACTCAACACACCAGTTTTGGAACGTGAGGAGAGCTGAATCTCAATAGCCCGAGACACCAGCGGGCAAGTGGAAAGAGGTGGCTAGAGGGAACGAGGCTTGAAACTCCGTGGGGAAAAATTCACCAGGCTAACTAGAAGAGAGAGAGGAAAAAAATTAAAAAGTGACCGATACGGACACAAGTTTCTCTCTCTCCGCTCACCTCTCAAACTTGAGCAAGACAGAGCAGGCGCCATTTTGGACATATGTCATAAGCAGGGCGACCTCAGTTCTGCACCGGCCCTGAGCCTAGCAGTATCACCCGACTCTGGGGGGAGGGGTGAAATAACAGGAGGTTAGGATCTAACTTGGCAACCCAGTGGGAGACGGCAGGAGAATTGGAGCCCACACTGAGGGCAGCACAGATTTCCCGTGTGGTTCTTGGGAAAGAGCTTCTGATCTCTGGCTCCTGTGGGTATATCATTTGCCTGCTAACTACCTCCAATTACGTTCAGCTGTGCAGAATTACTTCCCTTTTGAATCAAAAAAAGAAAGAGACATTTACCACACCTAACCTGGGAGTGTCATCTTTGACACACCCTCAACCCTGAGGAACCAAACACAGCTCTCAGTCCACACTCATCTCAAGCCTCTAAGACTCCACTGAAAGCAGACAGTCCACTTAATATAGAGCCATAGTGAAACAAGAAAAAACACCACAGTGAAGAAACCAAATATCTCCAACATGCCAAACAACAAACACAAAAACCAAGCTAACGAGAACAAGGAAGACACTATGACGCCCCCAAATGAAAAAAACACCCCAATTCAAGATTATGAAGATGATGAAATCGAAGAAATGCAATAAGCGGATCTCAAAAAATTGATAAGAACATTAAGAAGTTCTCAAAAACAAATTCTTGAACTACAGAAATCCTTAATGGACAAGATAGAAAATCTCTCTCGTGAAAATGAAATATTAAGGAGGAATCAAAATGAAATGAAACAACTAGTGGAACAAGAAACTGTGATAGTGACGAGAAATCATAATGAAATGAAGAATTCAATAGATCAAATGACAAACACATTAGAGAGCCTTAAAAACAGAAAGGGCGAAGCAGAAGTGAGAATATCAGACTTAGAAGACGGAGAACAGGAAAGGAAACAGGCAAACCAAAGAAAAGAAGAAGAAATCAGAAATCTAAAAAATATTGTCAGGAATCTACAGGATACTATTAAAAAACCCAACATTCGGGTTCTAGGAGTTCCTGAAGGCATGGAGAGGGAGAAAGGATTAGAAGGCATTTTCAGTGAGATACTAGCAGAAAATTTCCCAGGTTTGGAGAAGGACAGAGGCATCTTAGTACAGGAAGCTTATAGAACCCCTAATAAACATGACCAAAAGAGATCCTCACCACGACATGTTGTAATCAAACTCACCACAGTGAAACATAAAGAGAAGATCCTAAAATGTGCAAGAGAGAAACGTCAGATTACTCTTAGAGGATCTCCAATTAGACTCACAGCAGACTTCTCAACAGAAACCCTGCAAGCTAGAAGTGAATGGCGAGACATAGCCCAGGTACTAAGAGAGAAAAACTGCCAGCCCAGAATACTATATCCTGCAAAGCTCTCATTTGTGAATGAAGGTGAAATTAAGACTTTTCATAGCAAACAGAAACTGAAAGAATTTGTTGCCACTCATCCTGCCCTGCCAAAGATGCTTAAAGATATGTTACACACAGAAACACAGAAACACGGTCACCAATATGAAAGAAGGAAAAGGAAGGAAACCTCACAGCAAAAGATCACAGGAAGCTCAATTTCTCTTTGACATAGAATTAAACTCTGATGCTCTGTTAAAGCAATGTGTTAAAGTAATCTATTATGTGCTCTTGATGTCTGTTAAATTCTAATTGTTCAAAAACAGCTGAATTTTTATTAAGAACTATGGGTTATTTAAATAGGTGCTTATGTTCAAAGATTTGAATAGCCACCTTGTAACAATGATCAAATTTGGTCTATGTTATGTCATGATCTTAAGGAATCTTATTTCAACCAGATATTTTGGATTTTGAGCCTTCTTGGCATTCTTGACAGGCATTCAAAAAATCAAAGTTCCAAACAATCTGGTCTCTAAAATTTCCAGTAAATCCTGGAGTTTGGTTTTTCCAGTTTGGGCCCAACTGAAAAAATCGAAGGACCTATGTCTCTCATCTTATAGAGACACCAACTAAGCAGGCTATTTGGATTATATTAGAAGGACTGTCAGGATGTGATGTGGTACCAGACTTTAAGTTTCTATAATGGAAAATGCTATTAATACAAATGTTTGAGAATTAAAAAGTCTAATGATCTTGTGTTACTAGACATGATAGTTATCTTATTGAGAAAGCCCTAGAGGCCTAAAGGGTTAAATACTTGTAAAATCCTACAGGTGCTTTCAAAAATACTGTGAAGTAAGCAAGTGCCTCTTGTTGGTTGATGAGTTTATAATTTTAAACATGGCGACTTAAAGTCTTTTGTCATCCATAGTTATATATGATGTGCTGCTCATAAAACTAAAGCGTTGTTGGTTCTGTGTTTAGCTGTCCTCCTATAGGTTCCTATGCACTTTTTCCAGCTACTTTTGTTGCATTCAGTACTTTGGGATGGCTCTGTAAACAGATGAAGCCAATAATGTATTAACAGTACCAACTGAGAGAAAGTATGGTTAACTGAGGTTACTAAAAACAAAAAGCAATTCAAATCCATTGGCAATCTACAAAAAGAGTTAAAGATTTTAAAAGCTATTATTAAAATTGCTATATTGGTCTATTATGCTATGTTATATGTGTGTACATATTGTATGTCCACATGGGGAAATTTTATTAAGAGTTTTATTTTAAATGGCTTATAGATAAGATTGCCCATAAGCTACACCATGTTAGATATTTAAGAGGTGTTTTCAAATACATTATTCTTAAAATTTATAGAAGGCATTGGACCTTCTGGTAAATGTTTTCTTAAGTTGTTATCTAATGGCTGAAACTATTTGCTAAGTATTCATGTAATATTGCTATTGTCAGCAAGCGATCTAGGACTTGCTCCCTCATTTGTCTATTCTAAGCCCAACTTGTTCTTTCATTTCTCTATTCTCTTCAATGGAGGAAACTTATTCTATTATAACTGAATCTGTGGGACGCACAATTTAATCTTTAGACCTTATAAAAGAGATGGCTAACATTTTTCTGTAATAGCATAGCCAAAATAAGAACTTAAATAATAATCTCATAGTAGATTCACTTTGCCATCAGCGAAGTATACAGTAAGTAGAAAAAACCTCCCTTTCAGACCAAAGGGAAAGAAAGTTTTCAAGTGGGAATATAATTTTCCTCATGGGCATTGTCTACCTTAGAAAAACTACTGCAGAACATGCCTGTGATTATAGACTTGTAGTTCAGGCCGCAGAAGATTAGAGATGGGACTTGGGCACTCCCTTGACTTGCATCCTCTGGTCTGCTTTAACACAAACCAGGAGGAAAAGAAAGCTCGGCATCAGAAGCAATGGGTGGCAGGCCTATTAATGGCTGATCTGTACAGTGATCTGCCCTCAAGGAGACCCAACAGGCCAGTCAACTGCAGTGGCTTTCAATGTGGTAAGCCTGGGCTTCAGCAGAAGTCAGCCTGTGAAGAGCTCTGGCAGCTCTGCCAAGAGTTGGATCACTGGAAATGGACCTGCCCTGGAGTCGAAGGATGCCCAGGTCAGAGCCACAGATCTTATTGGCTCTAAGCTGAAAAGCCCTTCACTCAGCCCAACTTCCAAAGTGACCACTGCAGCTGAGGGTTTGGTCAAGTAGGGTCAGCAACATTGCAGGCAGAACTGTAAATTTCTTGTTAGAGATGCCCCCTGCATTTACCTGGCCAGCGCTCCTCCCAGGCCAGCCAAGTAATGAAAGTCAACAGAGTGCCTTCCCCTAGGAGGTTCACACCTCCCTTAGGATGTACCCCATGTGAAGAGATAGATAGGTCTGGGCCTCTGAATTTACAAGTCCTAAAGCCCACCAGATAATTATCAAGCCCCTTCTATCAGGTTCTATTTGCCTCTCAATCAGAAAAATTACTTGTAGCTTAGACAGCACCTTTCTTAGCTCCTCTAATAATGACTCTGTCCTTTGTCCTAGGCCCTGTCTAGTGCACTTGGGCCTCATTCCTTTGTAATCATAACCTCTACTCTACCACCAATGGCTCTATTCCCAACCTGTGTGTACTGATGGTTCTCTTCCCCACTTAATGCTGTACAATTGTTTAGACCTGGTAAATGCCACTCTTAGGATCATTGGTTACTATCCTCACTCTGTCTTTTATGACCTTGTCTAAATATGATCAGAGTCGGTAAACATGGAAGGCTTCCATAGGATGGTTACTGGCACCATGAACTAGAGTGTCAATTTGTTGGGTCAACAACAGGAACCACTGTGCACTTGCTCCTCATGTGGGATCTCTGTCCTTAATGTGCTGTCCATTGTGATTTAATGCTATAACTAGTACTCAAATAGTATGTTTCACTTTGTGTTTCTATGTGGGTGCAAACTGTTGAAATCTTCATATATAATAACTTGATCTTCTGTATATAAAGAGAATTGAAAATGAATCTTGATGCAAATGAAAGGGGAGAGGGAGCGGGAGAGGGGAGGGTTGTGGTGGGAGGGAAGTTATGGGAGGGGGAAGCCATTGTAATCCATAAGCTGTACACTGGAAATTTATATTCATTAAATAAAATTTTTAAAAAAAGAAAAAAATATAAAGTCCGTTGATAATATCCAGAAAACACAAACACAGAGGCTTTCACAATATTTCGGATTGAGTTAGCCAAAACACAACCATATATTTCCGTTTGCATCAAGTCATATCCGGAAAAACTGGAGTAGAATTCGTATGCAATGGACCGAGAAAATCACAGTAAAAATGTTTTTGGAGAAAAGCAAAGTCTTTCCATTAGGGAAGTGCATAAAATGTCATCTATACAAACAGAAATATCATTTTTATTTGGCGCGGTTGCTCTAGCTTACTCCCTAGAAAATACGAATGTGTAGTTCCGGTGTATCCATGTGGAAGCAATTAGTGATTCCAAGCTCAAAATAAAATGTTCCCCATTAAAAATCATGCAAAAAAATAAAGTCCGTTGATAATATCCAGAAAACACAAACAGAGAGGCTTTCACAATATTTCGGATTGAGTTAGCCAAAACACAGCCGCATATTTCTGTTTTCATCCAGTCATATCCGGAAAAAGTGGTATGGCGTTCGTATGCAATGGACTGAGAAACCCAAGTAAAAATGGTTTTGGAGAAAAGAAAAGTCTTTTTGTTAGGCAAGTGCATAAAATGTCATCCATACAAACAGAAATATCTTGTTTGTTTGCCGCAGTTCCTCTAGCTTTCTCCCTAGAAAATACAAATATGTAGACAAACTGGTGTGGAATTTGTATGAAGTGTACCGAGAAAATCACAGTAAATATGTTTTTGGAGAAAAGCAAAGTCTTTTCGTTATACAAGTGCATAAAATGTCATCTATACAAACAGAAATATCCTGTTTGTTTGCTGAATTTCCTGTAGCATTCTCCCTAGAAAATATGAATGTGTAGAGCTGGTGTCTCCATGTGGAATCAATTAGTGATTCCAGGCACAAAATTAAATGTTCCCTGATAAAAAACATTCAAAACAATAAAGTCCGTAGAAAATATCAGGAATACTCAAAGACAGGGGCTGTAGCAATATCTGGGATTGAGTTAGCCAAAAGAAAACCGGATATTTCTTGTTACATCCAATCATATCCGGTCAACTGGTGTGGAATTCGTATAAAATGGACGGAGATATTTACAGTAAAAATGGTTTTGGAGAAAAGCAAAGTCTTTTCGTTAGGCAAGTGCATAAAATGTCATCTATAGAAACAGAAATATCATGTTTGTTTGTCGCAGTTCCTCTAGCTTTCTCCCTAGAAAATACGAATGTGTAGAGCTGCTGTCTCCATGTGGAACCTATTAGTGTTTCCAAGCTCAAAATTAAATGTTCTCTGATAAAAAGCATTCAAAACAATAAAGTTCGTGATAATATCAGGAATCCACAAACACAGAGGATGTAGCAATATCTGGGATTTAGTTATCCAAAAAAAACCCGGATATTTCCGTTTACATCCAGTCATATCTGGACAAACTGGTGTGGAATTCGTATGAAGTGTACCAAGAAAATCACAGTAAATATGGTTTTGGAGAATAGCAAAGTCTTTTCGTTAGGCAAGTGCATAAAATGTCATCTATACAAACAGAATTATCATGTTTGTTTGTCACAGTTCCTCTAGCTTTCTCCCTAGAATATACGAATGTGTAGAGCTGGTGTCACCACGTGGAACCAATTAGTGATTCAAAGCACTAAATTAAATGTTCCCTGATAAAAACATTCAAAACAATAAAGCCCATGGAAAATATCAGGAATACACAAACACAGAGGCTGTAGCAATATCTGGGATTGAGTTAGCCAAAACAAAATCGGATATTTCCAGTTACATCCAATCATATCCGGTCAACTGGTGTGGAATTCGTATAAAATGGACCGAGATATTTACAGTAAAAATGGTTTTGGAGAAAAGCAAAGTCTTTTCGTTCGGCAACTGCATAAATTGTTTTCGATACAAACAGAAATACCATGTTTGTATGCCGCAGTTCCTCTAGCTTTCTCACTAGAAAATACGAATGTGTAGAGCTGGTGTCTCCATGTGGAACCAATTAGTGTTTTACGGTACAAAATTAAATGTTCCCTGATAAAAACATTCAAAACAATAAAGTCCATCGATAATATCCAGAAAACACAAACACAGAGGCTTTCACAATATTTCGGATTGAGTTTGCAAAAACACACCCGGATATTTCTGTTTACATCCAGTCATATCCAGACAAACTGGAGTGTAATTCGTATGCAATGGACCGAGAAAATCACAGTACACATGGTTTTGGAGAAAAGCAAAGTATTTTCCTTAGGCAAGTGCTTAAAATGTCATCTGGACATATAGAAATATCATGTTTGTTTGCCAAAGTTCCTCTAGCTTTCTCCCTAGAAAATACGAATGTGTAGAGCTGGTGTCTCCATGTGGAAACAATTAGTGTTTGCAAGCTCAAAATTAAATGTTCCCTGGTAAAAAAAATTCAAAAAAAAATCTGTGGATAATGTCAAGAATACACAAACACAGAGTTGGTAACAATATCTGGGATTGAGTTAGCCAAAACACAAGTGGATATTTCCGGTTTCATCAAGTCATATCCGGACAAACTGGTGTGGAATTCGTATGCAATGGACCGAGAAAATCACAGTAAAAATGGTTTTGGAGAAAAGCAAAGTCTTTTCGTTAGGCAAGTGCATAAAATGTCATCTATACAAACAGAAATATCATGTTTGTTTGCCGCAGTTCCTCTGGAAGTCTCCGTAGAAAATATGAATGTGTAGAGCTGGTGTTACCATGATGAACCAATTAGTGTTTCTATGGTACAAAATTAAATATTCCCTGATAAAAATATTCAAAACAATAAAGTCCATCAATAATATCTAGAAAAAACAAACACAGAGGCTTTCAGAATATTTGGGATTGAGTTAGCCAAAATACTACCGGATATTTCTGTTTACATCCAGTCATATCCGGACAAAGTGGTGTGGAATTCATATGCAATGAACCAAAAAATCACAGAAAAAATGGTTTTGGAGAAAAGCAAAGTCTCTTCATTAGGCAAGTGCATAAAATGTCATCTATACAAACAGAAATATCATGTTTGTTTGCCGCAGTTCCTCTAGATTTCTCCCTAGAAAATAGGAATATGTAGAGCTGGTGTCTCCATGTGGAACCAATTAGTGAATCTACAGTACAAAATTAAATGTTCCCTGATAAAAATATTCAAAACAATAAAGTCCATCGACAATATCCAGAAAACACAAACACAGAGGCTTTCACAATATTTCAGATAGAGTTAGCCAAAACACAACCGTATGTTTCTGTTTTCATCCAGTCATATCCGGAAAAACTAGTGTGGAATCATATGCAATGGTCTGAGATATTCACAGTAAAAATGGTTTTGGAGAAAAGCAAAGTCTTTTTGTAAGGAAAGTGCATAAAATGTCATCTATACAAACAGAAATATCATGTTTCTTTGCCGCAGTTCCTCGAGCTTTCTCCCTAGAAAATACGAATGTGTAGAGCTGGTGTCTCCATGTAGAACCAATTAGTGTTTCACAGCACAAAATTTAATGTCCCCTGATAAAGAACATTCAAAACAAAAAAGTCTTGGATAATATCAGGAATACACAAACACAGAGGCGGTAACATTATCTGGGATTTAGTTAGACAAAAAAACCCCGGATATTTCTGAATTCATCTAGTCATATCCGTACAAACCTATGTGGAATTCGTATGCAATGGACCAAGATATTCACAGTAAAAATGGTTTTGGGGAAAAGCAAAGTCTTTTTGTTGGACAAGTGCATAAAAAGTCATCTATACAAAGAGAAATATCATGTTTGCTTGCCGCAGTTCCTCAAGCTTTCTCCGTAGAAAATACGAATGTGTAGAGCTGGTGTCTCCATGTGAAAACAATTAGTGATTCCAAGCACAAAATTAAATGTTCCCTGATAAAAAACATTCAAAAAAATAAAGTCCTTGGATAATATCAGGAATACACAAATACATAGGATGTAGCAATATTTCAGATTCAGTTAGCCAAAAGACAACCAGATATTTCTGGTTTCATCCAGTAATATCCGGACAAACTGGTGTGGAATTCATATGCAATGGGCCGAGAAAATCACAGTAAAAATGGTTTTGGAGAAAAGCAAAGCCTTTTCGTTACGCAAGTGCATAAAATGTCATCTATACAAACAGAAATATCATGTTTGTTTGCCACAGATCCTCTAGTTTCTCCCTAGAAAATACGAATGTGTAGAGATGGTGTACCCATGTGGAACCAATTATTGTTTCAAGGGTACAAAATTAAATGTTCCCTGATAAAAAACATTCAAAACAAAAGTCCATTGATAATATCAGCAAAACAGAAACACAGAGGCTGTAGCAATATCTGGGATTGAGTTAGCCAAAACAAACCAGATATTTCTGGTTTCATGCAGTCATATCCGGACAATGTTGTGTGGAATTCGTATGCAGTGGACCGAGAAAATCACAGTAAAAATGGTTTTGGAGAAAAGCAAAGCCTTTTCGTTACGCAAGTGCATAAAATGTCATCTATACAAACAGAAATATCATGTTTGTTTGCCGCAGTTCCTCAAGCTTTCTCCCTAGAATATACGAATGTGTAGAGCTGGTGTCTCCATGTGAAAACAATTAGTATTTCACAGCACAAAATTAAATGTTCCCTCAAAAAAAAACATTCAAAAAAACAAAGTCCGTGGATAATATCAGGAATACACAAACACAGATGCTGTAGCAATATTTCAGATTGAGTTAGCCAAAAGACGACCAGATATTTCTGGTTTCATCCAGTCATATCCGGACAAACTAGTGTGGAATTCATATGCAGTGGACCAAGAAAATCACAGTAAAAATTGTTTTGGAGAAAAGTAAAGTCTTTTCGTGAGGCAACTGCATAAAATGTCATCTATACAAACAGAAATATCATGTTTGTTTGCCGCAGTTCCTCTAGTTTTCTCCCTAGAAAATACGAATGTGTAGAGCTGGTGTCTCCATGTGGAACCAAGTAGTGTTTCACAGCACAAAATTAAATTTTCCCTGATAAAGAACATTCAAAGCAATAAAGGCTGTGGATAATATAAGGGATACACAAACACTGAGGTGGTAACAATATCTGGGATTGAGTTAGCCAAAACACAACCAGATATTTCCGGTTTCATCCACTCATATCCGGACAAAGTGGTGTGGAATTCGTATGCAATGGACCGAGATATTCACAGTAAAAATGGTTTTGGAGAAAAGCAAAGTCTTTTCATTAGGCAAGTGCATAAAATGTCATCTATCAAAAACAGAAATATCATGTTTGGTTGCCGCAGTTCCTCTAGTTTCTCCCTAGAAAATACGAATGTGTAGAGCTGGTGTCTCCATGTGGAACCAATTAGTGTTTCACAGCACAAAATTAAATGTTCCCTGATAAAGAACATTCAGAGCAATAAAGTCTGTGGATAATATCAGGAATACACAAATACAGAGGATGTAGCAATATTTCAGATTCAGTTAGCCAAAGATGACCAGATATTTCTGGTTTCATCCAGTAATATCCAGACAAACTGGTGTGGAATTTATATGCAATGGACCATGAAAATCACAGTAAAAATGGTTTTGGAGAAAAGCAAAGCCTTTTCGTTACGCAAGTGCATAAAATGTCATCTATACAAACAGAAATATCATGTTTGTTTGCCACAGTTCCTCTAGTTTCTCCCTAGAAAATACGAATGTGTAGAGATGGTGTCCCCATGTGGAACCAAATATTGTTTCAAGGGTACAAAATTAAATGTTCCCTGATAAAAAACATTCAAAACAATAAAGTCCGTTGATACTATCAGGACAACAGAAACACAGAGGCTGTAGCAATATCTGGGATTGAGTTAGCCAAAACAAACCAGATATTTCAGGTTTCATGCAGTCATATCCGGACAAACTGGTGTGGAATTGATATGCAATGGACCGAAAAAATAACAGTAAAAATGGTTTTGGAGAAAAGCAAAGTCTTTTCGTTAGGCAAGTGCATAAAATGTCATCTATAGAAACAGAAATATCATGTTTGTTTGTCGCAGTTCCTCTAGCTTTCTCCCTAGAAAATATGAATGTGTAGAGCTGCTGTCTCCATGTGGAACCTATTAGTGTTTCCAAGCTCAAAATTAAATGTTCTCTGATAAAAAACATTCAAAACAAAAGTCCATTGATAATATCAGCAAAACAGAAACACAGAGGCTGTAGCAATATCTGGGATTGAGTTAGCCAAAACAAACCAGATATTTCTGGTTTCATGCAGTCATATCCGGACAATGTTGTGTGGAATTCGTATGCAATGGACCGAGAAAATCACAGTAAAAATGGTTTTGGAGAAAAGCAAAGCCTTTTCGTTACGCAAGTGCATAAAATGTCATCTATGCAAACAGAAATATCATGTTTGTTTGCCACAGTTCCTCAAGCTTTCTCCCTAGAATATACGAATGTGTAGAGCTGGTGTCTCCATGTGAAAACAATTAGTATTTCACAGCACAAAATTAAATGTTCCCTCAAAAAAAAAACATTCAAAAAAATAAAGTCCGTGGATAATATCAGGAATACACAAACACAGATGCTGTAGCAATATTTCAGATTGAGTTAGCCAAAAGACGACCAGATATTTCTGGTTTCATCCAGTCATATCCGGACAAACTAGTGTGGAATTCATATGCAGTGGACCAAGAAAATCACAGTAAAAATTGTTTTGGAGAAAAGTAAAGTCTTTTCGTTAGGCAAGTGCATAAAATGTCATCTATACAAACAGAATTATCATGTTTGTTTGTCACAGTTCCTCTAGGTTTCTCCCTAGAAAATACGAATGTGTAGAGCTGGTGTCACCACGTGGAACCAATTAGTGATTCAAAGCACTAAATTAAATGTTCCCTGATAAAAAACATTCAAAACAATAAAGCCCATGGAAAATATCAGGAATACACAAACACAGAGGCTGTAGGAACATCTGGGATTGAGTTAGCCAAAACAAAATCGGATATTTCCAGTTACATCCAATCATATCCGGTCAACTGGTGTGGAATTCGTATAAAATGGACCGAGATATTTACAGTAAAAATGGTTTTGGAGAAAAGCAAAGTCTTTTCGTTCGGCAACTGCATAAATTGTTTTCGATACAAACAGAAATACCATGTTTGTATGCCACAGTTCCTCTAGCTTTCTCACTAGAAAATACGAATGTGTAGAGCTGGTGTCTCCATGTGGAACCAATTAGTGTTTTACGGTACAAAATTAAATGTTCCCTGATAAAAACATTCAAAACAATAAAGTCCATCGATAATGTCCAGAAAACACAAACACAGAGGCTTTCACAATATTTCGGATTGAGTTTGCAAAAACACACCCGGATGTTTCTGTTTACATCCAGTCATATCCAGACAAACTGGAGTGTAATTCGTATGCAATGGACCGAGAAAATCACAGTACACATGGTTTTGGAGAAAAGCAAAGTATTTTCTTTGGCAAGTGCTTAAAATGTCATCTGGACATACAGAAATATCATGTTTGTTTGCCAAAGTTCCTCTAGCTTTCTCCCTAGAAAATATGAATGTGTAGAGCTGGTGTCTCCATGTGGAAACAATTAGTGTTTGCAAGCTCAAAATTAAATGTTCCCTGGTAAAAAGCATTGAAAACAAAAATCTGTGGATAATGTCAAGAATACACAAACACAGAGTTGGTAACAATATCTGGGATTGAGTTAGCCAAAACACATGTGGATATTTCCGGTTTCATCAAGTCATATCCGGACAAACTGGTGTGGAATTCGTATGCAATGGACCGAGAAAATCACAGTAAAAATGGTTTTGGAGAAAAGCAAAGTCTTTTCATTAGGCAAGTGCATAAAATGTCATCTATACAAACAGAAATATCATGTTTGTTTGCCGCAGTTCCTCTGGAAGTCTCCGTAGAAAATATGAATGTGTAGAGCTGGTGTCACCATGATGAACCAATTAGTGTTTCTATGGTACAAAATTAAATATTCCCTGATAAAAATATTCAAAACAATAAAGTCCATCAATAATATCTAGAAAAAACAAACACAGAGGCTTTCAGAATATTTGGGATTGAGTTAGCCAAAATACTACCGGATATTTCTGTTTACATCCAGTCATATCCGGACAAAGTGGTGTGGAATTTATATGCAATGAACCAAAAAAATCATAGAAAAAATGGTTTTGGAAAAAAGCAAAGTCTTTTCATTAGGCAAGTGCAAAAAATGTCATCTATACAAACAGAAATATCATGTTTGTTTGCCGCAGTTCCTCTAGATTTCTCCCTAGAAAATAGGAATATGTAGAGCTGGTGTCTCCATGTGGAACCAATTAGTGAATCTACAGTACAAAATTAAATGTTCCCTGATAAAAATATTCAAAACAATAAAGTCCATCGACAATATCCAAAAACACAAACACAGAGGCTTTCACAATATTTCAGATAGAGTTAGCCAAAACACAACCGTATATTTCTGTTTTCATCCAGTCATATCCGGAAAAACTAGTGTGGAATCATATGCAATGGTCTGAGATATTCACAGTAAAAATGGTTTTGGAGAAAAGCAAAGTCTTTTTGTAAGGAAAGTGCATAAAATGTCATCTATACAAACAGAAAATCATGTTTCTTTGCCGCAGTTCCTCGAGCTTTCTCCCTAGAAAATACGAATGTGTAGAGCTGGTGTCTCCATGTAGAACCAATTAGTGTTTCACAGCACAAAATTAAATGTTCCCTGATAAAGAACATTCAAAACAAAAAAGTCTTGGATAATATCAGGAATACACAAACACAGAGGCGGTAACATTATCTGGGATTTAGTTAGACAAAAAAACCCCGGATATTTCTGAATTCATCTAGTCATATCCGTACAAACCTATGTGGAATTCGTATGCAATGGACCAAGATATTCACAGTAAAAATGGTTTTGGGGAAAAGCAAAGTCTTTTTGTTGGACAAGTGCATAAAAAGTCATCTATACAAAGAGAAATATCATGTTTGCTTGCCGCAGTTCCTCAAGCTTTCTCCGTAGAAAATACGAATGTGTAGAGCTGGTGTCTCCATGTGAAAACAATTAGTGATTCCAAGCACAAAATTAAATGTTCCCTGATAAAAAACATTCAAAAAAATAAAGTCCTTGGATAATATCAGGAATACACAAATACATAGGATGTAGCAATATTTCAGATTCAGTTAGCCAAAAGACAACCAGATATTTCTGGTTTCATCCAGTAATATCCGGACAAACTGGTGTGGAATTCATATGCAAAGGACCATGAAAATCACAGTAAAAATGGTTTTGGAGAAAAGCAAAGCCTTTTCGTTACGCAAGTGCATAAAATGTCATCTATACAAACAGAAATATCATGTTTGTTTGCCACAGTTCCTCTAGTTTCTCCCTAGAAAATACGAATGTGTAGAGATGGTGTCCCCATGTGGAACCAATTATTGTTTCAAGGGTACAAAATTAAATGTTCCCTGATAAAAAACATTCAAAACAAAAGTCCGTTGATAATATCAGCAAAACAGAAACACAGAGGCTGTAGCAATATCTGGGATTGAGTTAGCCAAAACAAACCAGATATTTCTGGTTTCATGCAGTCATATCCGGACAATGTTGTGTGGAATTCGTATGCAATGGACCGAGAAAATCACAGTAAAAATGGTTTTGGAGAAAAGCAAAGCCTTTTCGTTACGCAAGTGCATAAAATGTCACCTAAACAAACAGAAATATCATGTTTGTTTGCCGCAGTTCCTCAAGCTTTCTCCCTAGAATATACGAATGTGTAGAGCTGGTGTCTCCATGTGAAAACAATTAGTATTTCACAGCACAAAATTAAATGTTCCCTCAAAAAAAAAACATTCAAAAAAATAAAGTCCGTGGATAATATCAGGAATACACAAACACAGATGCTGTAGCAATATTTCAGATTGAGTTAGCCAAAAGACGACCAGATATTTCTGGTTTCATCCAGTCATATCCGGACAAACTAGTGTGGAATTCATATGCAGTGGACCAAGAAAATCACAGTAAAAATTGTTTTGGAGAAAAGTAAAGTCTTTTCGTTAGGCAAGTGCATAAAATGTCATCTATAGAAACAGAAATATCATGTTTGTTTGCCACAGTTCCTCTAGTTTCTCCCTAGAAAATACGAATGTGTAGAGATGGTGTCCCCATGTGGAACCAAATATTGTTTCAAGGGTACAAAATTAAATGTTCCCTGATAAAAAACATTCAAAACAATAAAGTCCGTTGATACTATCAGGACAACAGAAACACAGAGGCTGTAGCAATATCTGGGATTGAGTTAGCCAAAACAAACCAGATATTTCAGGTTTCATGCAGTCATATCCGGACAAAGTTGTGTGGAATTGATATGCAATGGACCGAAAAAATAACAGTAAAAATGGTTTTGGAGAAAAGCAAAGTCTTTTCGTTAGGCAAGTGCATAAAATGTCATCTATAGAAACAGAAATATCATGTTTGTTTGTCGCAGTTCCTCTAGCTTTCTCCCTAGAAAATACGAATGTGTAGAGCTGCTGTCTCCATGTGGAACCTATTAGTGTTTCCAAGCTCAAAATTAAATGTTCTCTGATAAAAAGCATTCAAAACAATAAAGTTCGTGATAATATCAGGAATCCACAAACACAGAGGATGTAGCAATATCTGGGATTTAGTTAGCCAAAAAAAACCCGGATATTTCCGTTACATCCAGTCATATCTGGACAAACTGGTGTGGAATTCGTATGAAGTGTACCGAGAAAATCACAGTAAATACGGTTTTGGAGAATAGCAAAGTCTTTTCGTTAGGCAAGTGCATAAAATGTCATCTATACAAACAGAATTATCATGTTTGTTTGTCACAGTTCCTCTAGCTTTCTCCCTAGAAAATACGAATGTGTAGAGCTGGTGTCACCACGTGGAAACAATTAGTGATTCAAAGCACTAAATTAAATGTTCTTTGATAAAAAACATTCAAAACAATAAAGCCCATGGAAAATATCAGGAATACACAAACACAGAGGCTGTAGCAATATCTGGGATTGAGTTAGCCAAAACAAAATCGGATATTTCTAGTTACATCCAATCATATCCGGTCAACTGGTGTGGAATTCGTATAAAATGGACCGAGATATTTACAGTAAAAATGGTTTTGGAGAAAAGCAAAGTCTTTTCGTTCGGCAACTGCATAAATTGTTTTCGATACAAACAGAAATACCATGTTTGTATGCCGCAGTTTCTCTAGCTTTCTCACTAGAAAATACGAATGTGTAGAGCTGGTGTCTCCATGTGGAACCAATTAGTGTTTTACGGTACAAAATTAAATGTTCCCTGATAAAAACATTCAAAACAATAAAGTCCATCGATAATATCCAGAAAACACAAACACAGAGGCTTTCACAATATTTCGGATTGAGTTTGCAAAAACACACCCGGATATTTCTGTTTACATCCAGTCATATCCAGACAAACTGGAGTGTAATTCGTATGCAATGGACCGAGAAAATCACAGTACACATGGTTTTGGAGAAAAGCAAAGTCTTTTCGTTAGGCAAGTGCATAAAATGTCATCTATACCAACAGAAATATCATGTTTGTTTGCCGCAGTTCCTCTGGAAGTCTCCGTAGAAAATATGAATGTGTAGAGCTGGTGTCACCATGATGAACGAATTAGTGTTTCAATGGTACAAAATTAAATATTCCCTGATAAAAATATTCAAAACAATAAAGTCCATCAATAATATCTAGAAAAAACAAACACAGAGGCTTTCAGAATATTTGGGATTGAGTTAGCCAAAATACTACCGGATATTTCTGTTTACATCCAGTCATATCCGGACAAAGTGGTGTGGAATTCATATGCAATGAACCAAAAAAATCACAGAAAAAATGGTTTTGGAGAAAAGCAAAGTCTTTTCATTAGGCAAGTGCATATAATGTCATCTATACAAACAGAAATATCATGTTTGTTTGCCGCAGGTCCTCTAGATTTCTCCCTAGAAAATAGGAATATGTAGAGCTGGTGTCTCCATGTGGAACCAATTAGTGAATCTACAGTACAAAATTAAATGTTCCCTGATAAAAATATTCAAAACAATAAAGTCCTTGGATAATATCAGGAATACACAAATACATAGGATGTAGCAATATTTCAGATTCAGTTAGCCAAAAGACAACCAGATATTTCTGGTTTCATCCAGTAATATCCGGACAAACTGGTGTGGAATTCATATACAATGGACCATGAAAATCACAGTAAAAATGGTTTTGGAGAAAAGCAAAGCCTTTTCGTTACGCAAGTGCATAAAATGTCATCTATACAAATAGAAATATCATGTTTGTTTGCCACAGTTCCTCTAGTTTCTCCCTAGAAAATACGAATGTGTAGAGATGGTGTCCCCATGTGGAACCAATTATTGTTTCAAGGGTACAAAATTAAAAGGTCCCTGATAAAAATCATTCAATACAAAAGTCCGTTGATAATATCAGCAAAACAGAAACACAGAGGCTGTAGCAATATCTGGGATTGAGTTAGCCAAAACAAACCAGATATTTCTGGTTTCATGCAGTCATATCCGGACAATGTTGTGTGGAATTCGTATGCAGTGGACCGAGAAAATCACAGTAAAAATGGTTTTGGAGAAAAGCAAAGCCTTTTCGTTACGCAAGTGCATAAAATGTCATCTATACAAACAGAAATATCATGTTTGTTTGCCGCAGTTCCTCAAGCTTTCTCCCTAGAATATACGAATGTGTAGAGCTGGTGTCTCCATGTGAAAACAATTAGTATTTCACAGCACAAAATTAAATGTTCCCTCAAAAAAAAAACATTCAAAAAAATAAAGTCCGTGGATAATATCAGGAATACACAAACACAGATGCTGTAGCAATATTTCAGATTGAGTTAGCCAAAAGACGACCAGATATTTCTGGTTTCATCCAGTCATATCTGGACAAACTAGTGTGGAATTCATATGCAGTGGACCAAGAAAATCACAGTAAAAATTGTTTTGGAGAAAAGTAAAGTCTTTTCGTTAGGCAAGTGCATAAAATGTCATCTATACAAACAGAAATATCATGTTTGTTTACGGCAGTTCCTCTAGTTTTCTCCCTAGAAAATACGAATGTGTAGAGCTGGTGTCTCCATGTGGAACCAAGTAGTGTTTCACAGCACAAAATTAAATTTTCCCTGATAAAGAACATTCAAAGCAATAAAGGCTGTGGATAATATAAGGGATACACAAACACTGAGGTGGTAACAATATCTGGGATTGAGTTAGCCAAAACACAACCAGACATTTCCGGTTTCATCCACTCATATCCGGACAAAGTGGTGTGGAATTCGTATGCAATGGACCGAGATATTCACAGTAAAAATGGTTTTGGAGAAAAGCAAAGTCTTTTCATTAGGCAAGTGCATAAAATGTCATCTATCAAAAACAGAAATATCATGTTTGGTTGCCGCAGTTCCTCTAGTTTCTCCCTAGAAAATACGAATGTGTAGAGCTGGTGTCTCCATGTGGAACCAATTAGTGTTTCACAGCACAAAATTAAATGTTCCCTGATAAAGAACATTCAGAGCAATAAAGTCTGTGGATAATATCAGGAATACACAAATACAGAGGATGTAGCAATATTTCAGATTCAGTTAGCCAAAAGATGACCAGATATTTCTGGTTTCATCCAGTAATATCCAGACAAACTGGTGTGGAATTTATATGCAATGGACCATGAAAATCACAGTAAAAATGGTTTTGGAGAAAAGCAAAGCCTTTTCATTACGCAAGTGCATAAAATGTCATCTATACAAACAGAAATATCATGTTTGTTTGCCACAGTTCCTCTAGTTTCTCCCTAGAAAATACGAATGTGTAGAGATGGTGTCCCCATGTGGAACCAAATATTGTTTCAAGGGTACAAAATTAAATGTTCCCTGATAAAAAACATTCAAAACAATAAAGTCCGTTGATACTATCAGGACAACAGAAACACAGAGGCTGTAGCGATATCTGGGATTGAGTTAGCCAAAACAAACCAGATATTTCAGGTTTCATGCAGTCATATCCGGACAAAGTTGTGTGGAATTGCTATGCAATGGACCGAAAAAATAACAGTAAAAATGGTTTTGGAGAAAAGCAAAGTCTTTTCGTTAGGCAAGTGCATAAAATGTCATCTATAGAAACAGAAATATCATGTTTGTTTGTCGCAGTTCCTCTAGCTTTCTCCCTAGAAAATACGAATGTGTAGAGCTGCTGTCTCCATGTGGAACCTATTAGTGTTTCCAAGCTCAAAATTAAATGTTCTCTGATAAAAAGCATTCAAAACAATAAAGTTCGTGATAATATCAGGAATCCACAAACACAGAGGATGTAGCAATATCTGGGATTTAGTTAGCCAAAAAAAACCCGGATATTTCCGTTACATCCAGTCTTATCTGGACAAACTGGTGTGGAATTCGTATGAAGTGTACCGAGAAAATCACAGTAAATATGGTTTTGGAGAATAGCAAAGTCTTTTCGTTAGGCAAGTGCATAAAATGTCATCTATACAAACAGAATTATCATGTTTGTTTGTCACAGTTCCACTAGCTTTCTCCCTAGAAAATACGAATGTGTAGAGCTGGTGTCACCACGTGGAACCAATTAGTGATTCAAAGCACTAAATTAAATGTTCTTTGATAAAAAACATTCAAAACAATAAAGCCCATGGAAAATATCAGGAATACACAAACACAGAGGCTGTAGCAATATCTGGGATTGAGTTAGCCAAAACAAAATCGGATATTTCTAGTTACATCCAATCATATCCGGTCAACTGGTGTGGAATTCGTATAAAATGGACCGAGATATTTACAGTAAAAATGGTTTTGGAGAAAAGCAAAGTCTTTTCGTTCGGCAACTGCATAAATTGTTTTCGATACAAACAGAAATACCATGTTTGTATGCCGCAGTTCCTCTAGCTTTCTCACTAGAAAATACGAATGTGTAGAGCTGGTGTCTCCATGTGGAACCAATTAGTGTTTTACGGTACAAAATTTAATGTTCCCTGATAAAAACATTCAAAACAATAAAGTCCACCGATAATTTCCAGAAAACACAAACACAGAGGCTTTCACAATATTTCGGATTGAGTTTGCAAAAACACACCCGGATATTTCTGTTTACATCCAGTCTTATCCAGACAAACTGGAGTGTAATTCGTATGCAATGGACCGAGAAAATCACAGTACACATGGTTTTGGAGAAAAGCAAAGTCTTTTCGTTAGGCAAGTGCATAAAATGTCATCTATACCAACAGAAATATCATGTTTGTTTGCCGCAGTTCCTCTGGAAGTCTCCGTAGAAAATATGAATGTGTAGAGCTGGTGTCACCATGATGAACGAATTAGTGTTTCTATGGTACAAAATTAAATATTCCCTGATAAAAATATTCAAAACAATAAAGTCCATCAATAATATCTAGAAAAAACAAACACAGAGGCTTTCAGAATATTTGGGATTGAGTTAGCCAAAATACTACCGGATATTTCTGTTTACATCCAGTCATATCCGGACAAAGTGGTGTGGAATTCATATGCAATGAACCAAAAAAATCACAGAAAAAATGGTTTTGGAGAAAAGCAAAGTCTTTTCATTAGGCAAGTGCATAAAATGTCATCTATACAAACAGAAATATCATGTTTGTTTGCCGCAGGTCCTCTAGATTTCTCCCTAGAAAATAGGAATATGTAGAGCTGGTGTCTCCATGTGGAACCAATTAGTGAATCTACAGTACAAAATTAAATGTTCCCTGATAAAAATATTCAAAACAATAAAGTCCTTGGATAATATCAGGAATACACAAATACATAGGATGTAGCAATATTTCAGATTCAGTTAGCCAAAAGACAACCAGATATTTCTGGTTTCATCCAGTAATATCCGGACAAACTGGTGTGGAATTCATATGCAATGGACCATGAAAATCACAGTAAAAATGGTTTTGGAGACAGCAAAGCCTTTTCGTTACGCAAGTGCATAAAATGTCATCTATACAAATAGAAATATCATGTTTGTTTGCCACAGTTCCTCTAGTTTCTCCCTAGAAAATACGAATGTGTAGAGATGGTGTCCCCATGTGGAACCAATTATTGTTTCAAGGGTACAAAATTAAAAGGTCCCTGATAAAAAACATTCAATACAAAAGTCCGTTGATAATATCAGCAAAACAGAAACACAGAGGCTGTAGCAATATCTGGGATTGAGTTAGCCAAAACAAACCAGATATTTCTGGTTTCATGCAGTCATATCCGGACAATGTTGTGTGGAATTCGTATGCAGTGGACCGAGAAAATCACAGTAAAAATGGTTTTGGAGAAAAGCAAAGCCTTTTCGTTACGCAAGTGCATAAAATGTCATCTATACAAACAGAAATATCATGTTTGTTTGCCGCAGTTCCTCAAGCTTTCTCCCTAGAATATACGAATGTGTAGAGCTGGTGTCTCCATGTGAAAACAATTAGTATTTCACAGCACAAAATTAAATGTTCCCTCAAAAAAAAAACATTCAAAAAAATAAAGTCCGTGGATAATATCAGGAATACACAAACACAGATGCTGTAGCAATATTTCAGATTGAGTTAGCCAAAAGACGACCAGATATTTCTGGTTTCATCCAGTCATATCTGGACAAACTAGTGTGGAATTCATATGCAGTGGACCAAGAAAATCACAGTAAAAATTGTTTTGGAGAAAAGTAAAGTCTTTTCGTTAGGCAAGTGCATAAAATGTCATCTATACAAACAGAAATATCATGTTTGTTTACGGCAGTTCCTCTAGTTTTCTCCCTAGAAAATACGAATGTGTAGAGCTGGTGTCTCCATGTGGAACCAAGTAGTGTTTCACAGCACAAAATTAAATTTTCCCTGATAAAGAACATTCAAAGCAATAAAGGCTGTGGATAATATAAGGGATACACAAACACTGAGGTGGTAACAATATCTGGGATTGAGTTAGCCAAAACACAACCAGACATTTCCGGTTTCATCCACTCATATCCGGACAAAGTGGTGTGGAATTCGTATGCAATGGACCGAGATATTCACAGTAAAAATGGTTTTGGAGAAAAGCAAAGTCTTTTCATTAGGCAAGTGCATAAAATGTCATCTATCAAAAACAGAAATATCATGTTTGGTTGCCGCAGTTCCTCTAGTTTCTCCCTAGAAAATACGAATGTGTAGAGCTGGTGTCTCCATGTGGAACCAATTAGTGTTTCACAGCACAAAATTAAATGTTCCCTGATAAAGAACATTCAGAGCAATAAAGTCTGTGGATAATATCAGGAATACACAAATACAGAGGATGTAGCAATATTTCAGATTCAGTTAGCCAAAAGATGACCAGATATTTCTGGTTTCATCCAGTAATATCCAGACAAACTGGTGTGGAATTTATATGCAATGGACCATGAAAATCACAGTAAAAATGGTTTTGGAGAAAAGCAAAGCCTTTTCATTACGCAAGTGCATAAAATGTCATCTATACAAACAGAAATATCATGTTTGTTTGCCACAGTTCCTCTAGTTTCTCCCTAGAAAATACGAATGTGTAGAGATGGTGTCCCCATGTGGAACCAAATATTGTTTCAAGGGTACAAAATTAAATGTTCCCTGATAAAAAACATTCAAAACAATAAAGTCCGTTGATACTATCAGGACAACAGAAACACAGAGGCTGTAGCGATATCTGGGATTGAGTTAGCCAAAACAAACCAGATATTTCAGGTTTCATGCAGTCATATCCGGACAAAGTTGTGTGGAATTGCTATGCAATGGACCGAAAAAATAACAGTAAAAATGGTTTTGGAGAAAAGCAAAGTCTTTTCGTTAGGCAAGTGCATAAAATGTCATCTATAGAAACAGAAATATCATGTTTGTTTGTCGCAGTTCCTCTAGCTTTCTCCCTAGAAAATACGAATGTGTAGAGCTGCTGTCTCCATGTGGAACCTATTAGTGTTTCCAAGCTCAAAATTAAATGTTCTCTGATAAAAAGCATTCAAAACAATAAAGTTCGTGATAATATCAGGAATCCACAAACACAGAGGATGTAGCAATATCTGGGATTTAGTTAGCCAAAAAAAACCCGGATATTTCCGTTACATCCAGTCATATCTGGACAAACTGGTGTGGAATTCGTATGAAGTGTACCGAGAAAATCACAGTAAATATGGTTTTGGAGAATAGCAAAGTCTTTTCGTTAGGCAAGTGCATAAAATGTCATCTATACAAACAGAATTATCATGTTTGTTTGTCACAGTTCCACTAGCTTTCTCCCTAGAATATACGAATGTGTAGAGCTGGTGTCACCACGTGGAACCAATTAGTGATTCAAAGCACTAAATTAAATGTTCCCTGATAAAAAACATTCAAAACAATAAAGCCCATGGAAAATATCAGGAATACACAAACACAGAGGCTGTAGCAATATCTGGGATTGAGTTAGCCAAAACAAAATCGGATATTTCTAGTTACATCCAATCATATCCGGTCAACTGGTGTGGAATTCGTATAAAATGGACCGAGATATTTACAGTAAAAATGGTTTTGGAGAAAAGCAAAGTCTTTTCGTTCGGCAACTGCATAAATTGTTTTCGATACAAACAGAAATACCATGTTTGTATGCCGCAGTTCCTCTAGCTTTCTCACTAGAAAATACGAATGTGTAGAGCTGGTGTCTCCATGTGGAACCAATTAGTGTTTTACGGTACAAAATTAAATGTTCCCTGATAAAAACATTCAAAACAATAAAGTCCACCGATAATTTCCAGAAAACACAAACACAGAGGCTTTCACAATATTTCGGATTGAGTTTGCAAAAACACACCCGGATATTTCTGTTTACATCCAGTCTTATCCAGACAAACTGGAGTGTAATTCGTATGCAATGGACCGAGAAAATCACAGTACACATGGTTTTGGAGAAAAGCAAAGTCTTTTCGTTAGGCAAGTGCATAAAATGTCGTCTATACCAACAGAAATATCATGTTTGTTTGCCGCAGTTCCTCTGGAAGTCTCCGTAGAAAATATGAATGTGTAGAGATGGTGTCACCATGATGAACGAATTAGTGTTTCTATGGTGCAAAATTAAATATTCCCTGATAAAAATATTCAAAACAATAAAGTCCATCAATAATATCTAGAAAAAACAAACACAGAGGCTTTCAGAATATTTGGGATTGAGTTAGCCAAAATACTACTGGATATTTCTGTTTACATCCAGTCATATCCGGACAAAGTGGTGTGGAATTCATATGCAATGAACCAAAAAAATCACAGAAAAAATGGTTTTGGAGAAAAGCAAAGTCTTTTCATTAGGCAAGTGCATAAAATGTCATCTATACAAACAGAAATATCAAGTTTGTTTGCCGCAGTTCCTCGAGCTTTCTCCAAAGAAAATACGAATGTGTAGAGCTGGTGTCCCCATGATGAATCATTTAGTGTTTCTAGGGTACAAAATTAAATGTACACTGATAAAACATTCAAAACAATAAAGTCCATTGATAATATCCAGAAAACACAAACACAGAAATTTCACAATATTTCGGATTTAGTTAGCCAAAACACATCCGGATATTTCCGGTTCATCCAGTCGTATCCCGACAAACTGGTTTCGAATTCATAAGCAATGGACCAAGAAAATTACAGTAAAAATGGTTTTGGAGAAAAGCAAAGGCTTTTCGTTAGGCAAGTGCACAAAATGTCATTGATACAAACAGAAATATCATGTTTGCTTGCCGCCGTTCCTCTAGCTTTCTCCCTAGAAAATACAAATATGTAGAGCTGGTGTCTCCATGTGGAACCTTTCAGTGTTTCCAAGAACAAAATTAAATGTTCCATGATAAAAAACATTCGAAACAATAAACTGCGTTGATAATATCCGAAAAACACAAACACAGAGTCTGTAGCAATATCTGGGATTGAGTTAGCCAAAACAAAACCGGATATTTCCGGTTACATCCAGTCATATCCGGACAAACTGGTGAGGAATTCGTATGCAATGGACCGAGAAAATCACACTAAAATGGTTTTGGAGAAAAGCAAAGTCTTTTTGTTAGTCAAGTGGATAAAATGTCATCTATACAAACAGAAACATCATGTTTGTTTGCCGCAGTCTTTCTAGCTTCTTCCCTAGAAAATACAAATATGTAGAGCTGCTGTCTCCATTTGGAGCCAATTGGTGTTTGCAAGCACAAAATTAAATGTTCCTGATAAAAAAATTCAAAACAATAAAGTCCTTTGTTAATATCAGGAATACACAAACACAGAGACTGTAGCAATATCTGGGATTGAGTTAGCCAAAACTCAACTGGATATTTCCGGTTTCATCCAGTCATATCTGGACATTCTGGTATGGAATTCGTATGCAGTGTACCGAGAAAATCACATTAAAAATGGTTTTGGAGAACAGCAATGTCTTTTGGTTAGGCAAGTGCATAAAATATCATCTATGCAAACAGAAATATCATGTTTTTTTGCCACAGTTCCTCTAGTTTTCTCCCTAGAAAATACGAATGTGTAGAGCTGGTGTCTCCATGTGGAACCAATTAGTGTTTCCAAGCACACAATTAAATGTTCCCTGATTGAAAACAATAAAGTCCGTGGATAATATCAGGAATACACAAACACAGAGGCTGTAGCAATATTTGGGATTGAGTTAGCCAAAACAAAACCGGATATTTCCGGTTTCATCCAGTCATATCCGGACAAACTGGTGTGGTATTCGTATGCAATGGACCGAGAAAATCTCAGTAAAAATGGTTTTGGAGAAAAGCAAGGTCTTTTCGTTAGGCAATTCATAAAATGTCATCTATACAAAGAGAAACATTATGTTTGTTTGTCGCAGTTCCTCTAGCTTTCTCCCTAGAAAATACGAATGTGTAGAGCTGGTGTCCCCATGGTGAAGCAATTAGTGTTTCTACGGTACAAAATTAAATGTTCCCTGATAAAAACTTTCAAAACAATAAAGTCCATCGATAATATCCAGAAAACACAAACACAGAAACTCACAATATTTCACTTGAGTTAGCCAAAAAAAACCGGATATTTCTGGTCTCATGTAGTCATATGCGGACAAAATGGTGTGTAATTCAGATTAAATGGATACAATTCGAATGTAATGGACCGAGAAAATCACAGTAAAAATGGTTTTGGAGAAAAGCAAAGGCTTTTCGTTAGGCAAGTGCATAAAATATCATTGATGCAAACAGAAATATCATGTTTGATTGCCGCCATTCCTCTAGCCTTCTCCCTAGAAAATACAAATATGTAGAGCTGGTGTCTCCATGTGGAACCATTTAGTGTTACCAAGAACAAAATTAAATGTTCCTTGATAAAAAACATTCGAAACAATAAACTCCGTTGATAATATCCGAGAAACACAAACACAGAGGCTGTAGCAATATCTGGGATTGAGTTAGCCAAAACAAAACCGGATATTTCTGTTTTCATCCAGTCATATCCCGACAAACTGGTGTGGAATTCGTATAAAATGTACGCAGATATTCACAGTAAAAATGGTTTTGGAGAAAAGCCAAGTCTTTTCATTAGGCAAGTGCATAAAATGTCATCTATACACACAGAAATATCATGTTGGTTTGTCGCAGTTCCTCTAGCTTTCTCCTTAGAAAATAGGAATGTGTAGATCTGGTGTCTCCATGTGGAGCCAATTAGTGTTTCCAAGATCAAAATAATATATTCCCTGAAAAAAACATTCAAAACAATAAAGTCCTTTGATAATATCAGGAATACACAAAACAGAGGCTGTAGCAGTATCTGGGATTGAGAAAGCCTAAACAAATCCGGATATATCCGGTTACATCGAGTCATATCCGGTAAACTAGTGTGGAATTCGTATAAAATGTATGGAGATATTAACATTAAAAATGGTTTTGGAGAAAAGCAAAGTCTTTTCGTTAGGAAAGTGCATAAAATGTCATCTATACCAACAGAAATATTAGGTTTGTTAGCTGCAGTTTCTCTAACTTTCTCCCTAGAAAATACGATTGTGTAGAGCTGGTATCTCCATGTGGAACCAATTAATGTTTCATGGAACAAAATTAAACGTTCCCTAATTAAATTATTCAAAACAATAAAGTCCATCTTGAATATCCAGAAAACACAAACATAGAGGCTTTCACAATATTTCGGATTGAGTTAGCAAAAACACAACCGGATATTTCAGGTTTCATCCACTCATATCCGGAAAAAGTCATTGGGAATTCGTATGCAATGGACCGAGAAAATCACAGTAAAAACTGTTTTGGAGAAAAGCAAAGTCTTTTCATTAGGCAAGTGCATAAAATGTCATTTATACAAACAGAAATATCATGTTTGTTTGCCGCAGTCCCTCTAGATTTCTCCCTAGAAAATACGAATGTGTAGAGCTGGTGACTCTATGTGGAAGCAATTAGGGATTCCAAGGACAAAATTAAATGTTTCCTGATAAAAAACATTCAAAACAATAAAGTCCATTGATAATATCCAGAAAACACAAACACAGAGGCTTTCGCATATTTCGGATTGAGTTAGCCAAAACACAACCGGATATTTCTGATTTCATCCAGTCATATCTGAAAAAAGTCGTTTGGAGTTCGTATGCAATGGACCGAGAAAATCACAGTAAAAAAAGGTTTTGGAAAAAAGGAAAGTCTTTTCGTTAGGTAAGTGCATAAAATATCATCAATACAAACAGAAATATCATGTTTGTTTTTTCGCAGTTCCTCTAGTTTTCTCCCTTCAATATACGAATATTTTCACCTGGTGTCTGCATGTGGGACCAGTTCCTGTATCCAAGCTAAAAATAAAATGTCCCCCCATAAAAAACATTCAAAAAACTAAAGTCTTTTAATAATATCCAGAAAACACAAACACAGTGGCTTTCACAATATTTCAGATTGAGAAGGCCAAAACACAACCGTATATTTCTGTTTTCATCCACTCATATCCGGACAAACTGGAGTGTAATTCATATGCAATGGACAGAAAAATCACAGTAAAAATGGTTTTGGAGAAAAGCAAAGTCTTTTCGTTAGGCAAGTGCATAAAATGTCATCTATACAAACAGAAATATCATGTTTGTTTGTCACAGTTCCTCTAGCTTTCTCCCTAGAAAATACGAATGTGTAGAGCTGGTGTCTCCATGTGGAATCATTTAGTCTTTTACGGTACAAAATTTAATGTTCCCTGATAAAAAACATTCAAAACAATAAAGTCCATCGATAATATCCAGAAAACACAAACACACAGGCTTTCACATATTTTGGATTGAGTTAGCCAAAACACAACCGGATATTTCTGGTTTCATCCAGTCATATCGGGAAAAAGTGGTTTGTAATTCGTATGCAATGGACCGAGAAAATCATAGTAAAAAAGGTTTTGGAGAAAAGGAATGTCTTTTCGTTAGGCAAGTGCATAAAATGTCATCGATACAAACAGAAATATCATGTTTGTTTGCCGCAGTTCCTCTAGCTTTCTCCGAACAAAATACGAATATGTTCAGCTGGTGTCTCCATGTGGAACCAATTACTCTATCCAAGCTCAAAATTAAATGTTCCCTGATGAAAAACATTCAAAACAGTAACGTCCATGGATAATATCAGGAATACACAAACGCAGATGCTTAGCAATATCTGGGATTGAGTAAGCCAAAACAAAACCAGATATTTTTAGTTTCATCCATTCATATCTGGACAAACTGTTGTAGAATTCGTATGCAATGGACAAGGAAAGTCACAGTAAAAATGGTTTTGGAGAATAGGAAAGTCTTTTCGTTAGGCAAGTGCATAAAATGTCATCTATACAAACAGAAATATCATGTTTGTTTGTCGCAGTTCCTCTGGCTTTCTCCCTAGAAAATAGGAATCTGTAGAGCTCTTGTCTCCATATGGAACCTATTAGTGTTTCCTAGCACAAAATTAAATGTTCCCTGATAAAAAACATTCAAAACAATAAAGATCTTGATAATATCAGGAATGCACAAACACAGAGGATATAGCAATAACTGGGATTGAGTTAGCCAAAAAAAAAAAACCCGGATATTTCCTTTTTCCTCCAGTCATAACTGGACAAACTGGTGTGGAATTCGTATGAAGTGTACCGAGAAAATCACAGTCAATATGGTTTTGGAGAAAAGCAAAGTATTTTCGTTAGGCAAGTGCATAAAATGTCATCTATACAAAGAGAAATATCATGTTTGTTTGTCACAGTTCCTCTAGGTTTCTCCCAACAAAATACAAATATGTAGAGCTGGTGTCTCCATGTGGGACAAATTAGTGTTTCTAAGAACAAAATTAAATGTTCCGTAATAAAAAAACATTCAAAACAATAAAGTCCGTGGACAATATCAGGAATACACAAACACAGATACTGTAGCAATATCTGGGATTGAGTTAGCCAAAACAAAACTGGATATTTCTGGTTACATCCAGTCATATCCGGTAAACTGGTGTTGAAATCGGATAAAATGGACGGAGATATTCACTGTAAAAATGGTTTTGGAGAAAAGCAAAGTCTTTTTGTAAGATCCCCGACAGGTGTCTCACACTTTTACCGACCCCAGAAACATGAATTCCAGTCCAATCGCTGCAAGTGCATGAGGAAGTTTATTACATCTGCGCAGATGGGCCAACTCTTAAGCACAACAACACCCTCTGGTGGAGTGCGAGAAGAGAGGCGCCGATCATCAACCGCACTGCGTATTTAAGATTTGAAACCACAACATTAGCATATCTCCACATCATTGCCAAGAATCACAAGATAAACCACAGCATGACGAATACATCACAAGATAAAGGGTTTTTCCAGGGTAAGGGGACAAAGTCCTTGAGCAAGCATAAACACGGGGTCATCATAACCAAAAACTTAACATAGCTCCTAAAATAATTGTCATATGCTCCATTATCTCATAAAAGCATTAGCACAATCATCACATGTTACAAGGTCAGCTAAAGTCTAGTTATTTTAAACAAAATGCATTTTGCAAGCCAAAGCATTTTGTACAAAAGCAGAACAATATGCAGTTAGCCAAGCAACTCCATTTTAACCCCATCCTGCCTCAATTTCACATTTTCATTAGGCAAGTGCATAAAATGTCATCTATACATACAGAAATATCATGTTTGTTTGCCGCAGTTCCTCTAGCTTTCTCCCTAGAAAATATGAATATGTTCAGCTGGTGTCTCCATGTAGAACCAATTACTGTATCCAAGCTCAAAATAAAATGTTCCCCGATAAAAAACATTCAAAAAACTAAACTCCTATGATAATATCCAGAAACACAAACACAGAGGCTTTCACAGTATTTCGGATTGAGTTAGCCAAAACACAACCGGATATTTCTGTTTTCATCCAATCATATCCTGACAAACTGGAGTGTAATTCGTATGCAATGGACCGAGAAAATCACAGTAAAAAAGGTTTTGCAGAAAAGCAAAGTCTTTTCGTTAGGCAAGTGCATAAAATGTCATCGATACAAACAGAAGTATCATGTTTGTTTGCCGCAGTTCCTCTAGCTTTCTCCCTAGAAAATACTAATATGTTCAGCTGGTGTCTCCATGAGGAACCAATTACTGTATCCAAACTCAAAATAAAATTTTCCCCGATAAAAAACATTCAAAAAAATAAAGTCCATTGATAATATCCAGAAAACACAAACACAGAGGCTGTAGCAATATTTGGGATTGAGTTAGCCAAAACAAAACCGGATATTTCTGGTTTCATCCAGTCATATCCGGAAAAAGTCGTTTGGAACTCGTATGTAATGGACCGAGAAAATCACATTAAAAATGGTTTTGGAGAAAAGCAAAGTCTTTTCGTTAGGCAAGTGCATAAAATGTTATCTGTAGAAACAGAAAAATCATGTTTGTTAGCCGCAGTTCCTCTAGCATTCTCCCTAGAAAATACGAATGTGTTGAGCTGGTGTCTCCATGTGGAACCAATTAGAGTTTCTACGGTACAAAATGATACGTTCCCTGATAAAAACATTCAAAACAATAAAGTCCTTCGATAATATCCAGAAAACACAAAAACAAAGGATTTCACAATATTTCGGATTGAGTTAGCCAAAGCGCAACCGGATATTTCCGGATACATCCAGTCATATCCGGACAAACTGGTGTGGAATTCGTATGCAATGGACCGAGAAAATCACAGAAAAATGGTTTTGGAGAAAAGCGAAGTCTTTTCCTTAGGCAAGTGCATAAAATGTCATCTATACAAACAGAAATATCATGTTTGTTTGTCGTTCTTCCTCTAGCTTTATCCCTAGAAAATATGAATATGTTCAGCTGGTGTCCCCATGATGAACCAATTAGTGTTTCAACGGTACAAAATTAAATGCTCCCTGATAAAAAGCATTCAAAACAATAAAGTCCATGGATAATATCAGGAATACACAAACACAGAGGGTTTCACAATATTTCGGATTGAGTTAGCCAAAACTAAACCGGATATTTCCGGTTACATCCAGTGATATCCAGACAAACATGTGTGGAATTCATATGAATTGTACTGAGAGAATCACAGAAAAACGGTTTTGGAGAAAAGCAAAGTCTTTTCGTTAGGGAAGTGCATAAAATGTCATCTAGACAAACAGAAATATCATGTTTGTTTGCCGCAGTTCCTCTAGCTTTCTCTGTAGAAAATACAAATGTGTAGAGCTGGTGTCCCCATGATGAACCAATTAGTGATACTACGGTACAAAATTGAATGTTCCCTGAAAAATATTTAATACAATAAAGTCCATCGATAATATCCAGAAAACACAAACACAGAGGCTTTCACAATATTTCGGATTGAGTTAGCCAAAACACTACCGGATGTTTCTGTTTTCATCCAGTTATATCCAGACAAAGTGGAGTGGAATTTGTATGCAATGAACCAAAAGAATCACAGTAAAAATGGTTTTGGAGAAAATCAAAGTCTTTTCTTTAGGCAATTGCATAAAATGTCATCTATACAAACCGAAATATCATGTTTGTTTGTCGCAGTTCCTCTAGCTTTCTCCCTAGAAAATACGAATGTGTAAAGCTGTTGTCTCCATGTGGAACCAATTAGTGATTCCAAGCACAAAATTAAATGTTCCCTGATAAAAAACATTCAAAAGAATAAAGTCCGTGGATAATATCAGGAATGCACAAACACTGAGGGTGTAGCAATATCTGGGATTGAGTAAGCCAAAACAAAACCGTATATGTCCGGTTTCATCCAGTCATATCCGGACAGAGTGGTGTGGAATTCGTATGCAATGAACCAAAAACATCACAGTTGAAAAATGGTTTTGGAGAAAGCAAAGTCTTTTCGTGAGGCAAGTGCATAAAATGTCATCTATACAAACAGAAATATCATGTTTGTTTGCTGCAGTTCCTCTAGCTTTCTCCCTAGGAAATACGAACATGTTCAGCTGTTGTCTCCATTTGGAACCAATTACTGTATCCAAGCTCAAAATAAAATGTTCCCCGATAAAAAAGCATTCAAAAAAATAATGTCCGTTTATAATATCCAGAAAACACAAACACAGAGGCTTTCACAATATTTCGGATTGAGTTAGCCAAAACTAAACCGGATATTTCCGGTTTCATCCTATCATATCCGGACAAAGTAGTGTGGAATTCATATGCAATGAACCAAAATAATCACAGTAAAAATGGTTTTGGAGAAAAGCAAAGTCTTTTCGTTAGGCAAGTGCATAAAATGTCATCTATACAAGCAGAAATATCATGTTTGTTTGTCGCAGTTCCTCTAGCTTTCTCCCTAGAATATACGAATATATTCAGCTGTTGTCTCCATGTGGAACCAATTACTCTATCCAAGCTTAAAATAAAATGTTCCCCGATAAAAAACATTCAAAAACTAAAGTTTGTTGATAATATCCAGAAAACCCAAACACAGAGGCTTTCACAATATTTCGGTTTGAGTTAGCAAACCCCAACCATACATTTCCGGTTTCTCCCAGTCATATCCGTAAAATCTGGTGTGGAATTCATATGCAATGGACCGAGAAAATCAGAGTAAAAATGGTTTTGGAGAAAAGCCAAGTCTTTTCGTTAGGCAAATGCATAAAATGTCATCTATACAAACAAAAATATCATGTTTGTTTGTCGCAGTTCCTGTAGGTTTCTCCCTAGAAAATACGAATGTGTAGAGCTGGTGTCTCCATGTGGAACCAATTAGTGATTCCAAGCACAAAATTAAATATTCCCCGATAAAAAAACATTCAAAACAATAAAGTCCGTGGATAATATCCGGAAAAAACAAACACAGAGGCTGTAGCAATATCTGGGATTGAATTAGCCAAAACAATACCGGATATTTCCAGTTTCATCCAGTCATATCCGGACAAACTGGTGTGGAATTCTTATGAAATGGACCGAGAAAATCACAGTAAAAATGGTTTTGGAGAAAAGCCAAGTCTTTTCGTTAGGCAAGTGCATAAAATGTCATCTATACAAACAGAAATATCAGGTTTGTTTCCCCCAGTTCCTCTAGCTTTCTCCCTAGAAAATACGAATGTGTAGAGCTGGTTTCCCCATGATGAACGAATTAGGGTTTCTATGGTACCAAAATAAATGTACCCTGATAAAAACATTCAAAACAATAAAGGCCATCGATAATATCCAGAAAACACAAACACAGAGGCTTTCAAAATATTTCGATTGACTTAGCCAAAACAAAACCGGATATTTCTGTTTTCATCCAGTCATATCTGGACAAACTGGTGTGGAATTCATATGCAATGGACTGAGAAAACCAAGTAAAAATGATTTTGTAGGAAAGCAGTCTTTTCGTTAGGCAAGTACATAAAATGTCATCTGTACAAACAGAAATATCATGTTTGTTTGTCGCAGTTCCTCTAGCTTTCTCCCTAGAGAATACGAATGTGTAGAACTGGTGTTCCCATGATGAACCAATTAGTGTTTCAACAGTACAAAATTAAATGTTCCCTGATAAAAACATTCAAAACAATAAAGTCTGTGGATAATATCCGGAGAAAACAAACACAGAGGCTGTAGCAATATCTGGGATTGAGTTAGCCAAAACAAAACCGGATATTTCCGGTTTCATCCCTTCATATCCAGTAAACTGGTGTGGACTTCGTATGCAATGGACCGAGAAAATCACAGAAAAAAATGGTTTCGGAGAAAAGCAAAGTCTCTTCTTTAGGCAAGTGCATAAAATGTCATCTATACAAACAGAAATATCATGTTTGTTTGTCACAGTTCCTGTAGTTTTCTTACTATAGAATACGAATGTGTAGAACTGGTGTTCCCATGATGAACCAATTAGTGTTTCCAAGATCAAAATTAAATGTTCCCTGATAAAAACATTCAAAACAATAAAGTCCATCGATAATATCCAGAAAACACAAACACAGAGGCTTTCACAATATTTCAGATTGAGTTAGCCAATACAAACCGGATATTTCCGGTTTCATGCAGTCATATCCGGACAAAGTGGTTTGGAATTCATATGCAATAGACCGAGAAAATCACAGTAAAAATGGTTTTGGAGAAAAGCATAGACTTTTCGTTAGGCAAATGCATAAAATGTCAACTATACAAACAGAAATATCACGTTTGTTTGCCACAGTTCCTCTAGCTTTCTCCCTAGAAAATACGAATGTGTAGAGCTGGTGGCCCATGATGAACCAATAAGGGTTTCTTTGGTACAAAAATAAATGTGCCCTGATAAAAACATTCAAAACAATAAAATCCGTGGATAATATCCAGAAAAAAACAAACAGAGAGGCTGTAGCAATATCTGGGATTGAGTTAGCCAAAACAAAACCGGATATTTCCGGTTTCATCCCTTCATATCCTTTAAACTGGTGTGGAATTCGTATGCAATGGACCGAGAAATTCACAGAAAAAATATGGTTTTGGAGAAAAGCAAAGTCTCTTTTTTAGGCAAGTGCATAAAATGTCATCTATACAAACAGAAATATCATATTTGTTTGTCGCAGTTCCTCTAGGTTTCTCCCTAGAAAATACGAATGTGTAGAGCTGGTGTCTCCATGTGGAACCAATTAGTGTTTCCAAGCACAAAATTAAATATTCCCTAAAAAAAAACATTCAAAAAAATGAAGTCCGTGGATAATATCAGGAATACACATACACGGAGGCTGTAGCAATATCTGGGATTGAGTTATCAAAAACAAAACTGGATATTTCCGGTTTCATCCAGTCGTATCCGGACAAACTGGTGTGGAATTTGTATGCAATGGACGGAGAAAATCACAGTAAAAATGGTTTTGGAGTAATGGAAATTCTTTTCGTTAGACAAGTGCCTAAAATGTCATCGATACAAACAGATATATCATGTTTGTTTGCCGCAGTTCCTCTAGCAGTCTCCCTAGAAAATACGAATGTGTAGAGCTGGTGTCCCATGATCAACCAATTAGTGTTTCAATGGTACAATTTTAAATGTTCCCTGATGAAAATATTCAAAAAAATATAGTCCATCGATAATATCCAGAAAACACAAACACAGAAACTTTCACAATATTTCACATTCAATTAGCGAAAACAGACCCGGATATTTCTGTTTACATCCAGTTATATCTCGAAAAGTGTTGTAGTTTTCGTATGCAATAAATCAAGAAAATAACAGTAAAAATGGTTTTGGAGAAAAGCAAAGTTCTTTCGTTAGGCAAGTGCATAAAATGTCATCCATACAAACAGAAGTATCATGTTTGTTTGTCGCAGTTCCTCTAGCTTTCTCCCTAGAAAACACGAATGTGTAGAGCTGGCGTCTCCATGTGGAACCAATTAGTGTTTCCAAGATCAAAATTAAATGTTCCCTGATAAAAACATTCAAAACAATAAAGTCCGTGGATAATATCAGGAATACACAAACACAGAGGCTGTAGAAATATGTGGGATTGAGTTAGACAAAAAAAAAACCGGATATTTCCGGTTACTTCCAGTCATATCTGGACAACGTGTTGTGGAATTCATATGAAGTGTACCTAGAAAATCACAGTAAAAATGGTTTTGGAGTAAAGCAATGTCCTTTCCTTAGGCAAGTGCATAAAATATCATCTATACAAACAGAAATATCATGTTTGTTTCCCGCAGTTCGTCTAGCAGTCTCCCTTGAAAATACGAATGTGTAGAGCTGGTGTCACCATGATGAACCAATTAGTGTTTCTACTGTACAAAATTAAATGTTCCCTGATAAAAACATTCAAAACAATAAAGTCCATCAATAATATCCAGAAAACACAAACACAGAGGGCTTAACAATATTTTGGATTGAGTCAGCAAAAACACAACCGGATATTTCTGTTATCATCCAGTCACATCCGGACAAAGAGGTGTGGAATTTGTATGCAATGAACAAAAAAAATCACAGTAAAAATGGTTTTGGAGAAAAGCAAAGTCTTTTCATTAGGCAAGTGCATAAAATGTCATCTATACAAACAGAAATATCATGTTCGTTTGCCACAGTTCCTCTAGCTTTCTCCCTAAAAAATAGGAATGTGTAAGCTGGAGTCTCCATGTGGATCCATTTAGTGTTTCCAAGATCAAAATAAAATGTTCCTAGATAAAAAAATTCAAAACAATATTGTCCATGGATAATATCAGAAATAAAGAAACACAGAGGCTGTAGCAATGTCTAGGATTGATTTAGCAAAAAAAACAACTGGATATTTCCGGTTCCATCCAGTCATATCAAGACAAACTGGTATGGAATTCGTATGCAATGGACCGAGGAAATCACAATAAAAATGGTTTTGGAGAAAAGCAAAGTCTTTTCGTTAGGCAAGTGCATAAAATGTCATCTATACAAACAGAAATATCATGTTTGTTTGCCACAGTTCCTCTAGCTTTCTCCCTAGAAAATACAAATGTGTAGAGCTGGTGTCCCATGATGAACCAATTAGTGTTTCTACGGTAAAAAAATAAATGTTCCCTGATAAAAACATTCAAAACAATAAAGTCCATCGATCATATCCAGAAAACACAAATACAGAAGCTTTCACAATATTTCGGATTGAGTTAGCCAAAACACAACCGGATATTTCTGTTTTCAACCCGTCATATCCAGTAAACTGGTATGGAATTCGTATGCAATGGACTGAGAAAACCAAATAAAAATGGTTTTGGAGAAAAGCAAAGTCTTTTCGTTAGGTAAGCGCATGAAATGTCATCTATACAAACAGAAATATCATGTTTGTTTGCAGAGGTTCCTCTAGCTTTCTCCCTAGAAAATTCGAATATGTTCAGCTGGTGTCTACATGTGGAACCAATTACTGTATCCAAGCTCAAAATACAATGTTCCCCAATAAAACACATTCAAAACAATAAAGTCCCTAGATAATATCCAGAAAACACAAACACAGAGGCTTTCACAAAATTTCGGATTGAGATAATCAAAACACAACCGGATATTTCTGGTTTCATCCAGTCATTTCCGGACAAAGTCGTTTGGAATTCGTATGCAATAGACCGAGAAAATCAGAGTAAAAATGGTTTTGGAGAAAAGCAAAGTCTTTTCATTAGGCAAATGCATAAAATGTCATGTATACATACAAAAATATCATGTTTGTTTGTCGCAGTTCCTGTAGGTTTCTCCCTAGAAAATACGAATGTGTAGAGCTGGTGTCTCCATGTGGAACCAATTAGTGATTCCAAGCACAAAATAAAATATTCCCAGATAAGAAAACATTCAAAACAATAAAGTCCGTGGATAATATCCGGAAAACACAAACACAGAGGCTGTAGCAATATCTGGGATTGAGTTAGCCAAAACAATACCGGATATTTCCAGTTTCATCCAGTCATATCCGGACAAACTGGTGTGGAATTCTTATGCAATGGACCAAGAAAATCACAGTAAAAATGGTTTTGGAGAAAAGCCAAGTCTTTTCGTTAGGCAAGTGCATAAAATGTCATCTATACAAACAGAAATATCATGTTTGTTTGCCGCAGTTCCTCTAGCTTTCTGCCTAGAAAATACGAATGTGTAGAGCTGGTTTCCCCATGATGAACCAATTAGGGTTTCTATGGTACCAAAATAAATGTACCCTGATAAAAACATTCAAAACAATAAAGTCCATCGATAATATCCAGAAAACACAAACACAGAGGCTTTCACAATATTTCGGATTGAGTTAGCCAAAACACAACCGGATATTTCTGGTTTCATCCAGTCATATCTGGACAAAGTCGTTTGGAATTCATATGCAATAGACTGAGAAAATCACAGTAAAAATGGTTTTGGAGAAAAGCAAAGTCTTTTCATTAGGCAAGTGCATAAAATGTCATCTATACAAACAGAAATATCATGTTTGTTTGCTGCACTTCCTCTAGATTTCTCCCTAGAAAATACAAATATGTAGAGCTGGTGTCTTCATGTGGAACCAGTTAGTGTTTCCAAGCACAAAATTAAATGTTCCCCCATAAAAAACATTCAAAACAATAAATTCTGTGTATAATATCCAGAAAAAAGCAAACACAGAGTCTGTAGCAATATCTGGGATTCAGTTAGCCAAAACAATACCGGATATTTCTGGTTTCCTCCAGTCATATCCGGACAAACTGTTGTGGAATTCGTATGCAATGGACCGAGAAAATCACAGTAAATATGGTTTTGGAGAAAAGCAGTCTTTTCGTTAGGCAAGTGCATAAAATGTCAACTATACAAACAGATATATCATGTTTGTTTGCTAGAGTTCCTCTAGAAATCTCCGTGGAAAATACGAATTTGTAGAACTGGTGTCTCCATGTGGAATCAATTAGTGTTTCCAAACAGAAAATTAAATATTCCCCGATAAAAAACATTCAAAACAATAAAGTCTGTGGATAATATCAGGAGTACACAAACACAGAAGCGGTAACAATATCTGGGATTGAGTTAGCAAAAAAAAAACACAGATATTTCCGGTTTCATCCAGTCATATCCGATCAAACTGGTGGGGAATTCATATGCAATGGACCGAGAAAATCACAGTAAAAATGGTTTTGGAGAAAAGCAAAGTATTTTCGTTAGGCAAGTGCATAAAAAGTCATCAATACAAACAGAAATATCATGTTTGTTTGCCGCAGTTCCTCTAGCAATCTCGCTAGAAAATACGAATGTGTAGAGCTGGTGTCCCCATGATGAAACAATTAGTGTTTCCAAGCACAAAATTAAAAGTTCCCTGAAAAAAAACATTGAAAAAAATAAAGTCCGTGGTTACTATCATGAATACACAAACACAGAGGCTGTAGCATTATTTCGGATTGAGTTAGCCAAAACACAACCAGATATTTCTGGTTTCATCCAGTCATATCCGGATAAAGTGGTGTGGAATTCGTATGCAATGGATCGAGAAAATCACAGTAAAAATGGTTTTGGAGAAAAGCAAAGTCTTTTCGTCAGGCAAGTGCATAAAATGCATTGGTTCAAACATAAATATCATGTTTGTTTGCCAAAGTTCCTCTAGCTTTCTCCCTAGAAAATACGAATGTGTAGAGCTGGTGTCTCCATGTGGATCCAATTTGTGTTTTGCAGCACAAAATTAAATGTTCCCTGATAAAAAACATTCAAAATAATAAAGTCTTTGGTAAAATGAGGAATGCACAAACACAGAGTCTGTAGCAATATCTGGTATAATGTCCGGATTGGAAATTAGGAGAGCGGCAAGATGGCCGAATACGCAGGGAGCACACTATTAGTCCGGGGGAGAGACAGTTTAATATAAGTGGAGATATTGCAGGATCAAGGATGGTTGGGGACGAAACAGCAGAGGAAACAGTTCCGGAACTATTGATTCACAGTGTACCTGCCTGGAGAGCGTGGAATCCCAAGTTCGGGACACCAGCGGCAGACTAAACACACCAGCGCTGGAACGTGAGGTAAGCCGAACCTCAATAGCCTGAGACAGTAAAAATGGGTTGGAGAAAAGCAAAGTGTGTAGAGCTGGTTTCTGCATTTGGACGCACTTTGAATTCCAAGCACAAATTAAATGTTCCCTTATAAAAAACATTCAAAACAATGAAGACCATAGATAATCTCAAGAATACGCAAACACAAAGTCTGTAGCAATATCTGGGATCCAGTTAGCCAAAACCTAACGGTATATTTCTGGTATCATCAGTCATATCCGGTAAACTGGTGTGGAATTCGTATGCAACGGACCGAGAAAATCACAGTAAAAATTGTTTGGAGAAAAGCAAAGTCTTTTCGTTACGCAAGTGCATAAAATGTCATCTATACAAATAGAAATATCAGTTCCTCTAGCTTTCTCCCTAGAAAATACGAATGTGTAGAGCTGGTGTCTCCATGTGGAACCAATTAGTGATTCTAACTACAAAATTAAATATTCCCTGATAAAAAAACATTCAAAACCATAAAGTCCAGTGGATAATATCAGGAATACACAAACACAGAGGCTGTAGCAATATCTGTGATTGAGTTAGCCAAAAAAAAAAAAAATGGATATTTCCGGTTACATCCAGTCATATCCGGACAAACTGATTTGGAATTCGTATGCAATGGACCGAGAAAATCACAGTACAAATGGTTTTGGAGAAAAGCAAAGTCTTTTCGTTAGGCAAGTGCATAAAATGTCATCTATACAAACAGAAATATCATGTTTGTTTGCCGCAGTTCTTCTAGCTCTCTCCTTAGAAAATACGAATATGTTCAGCTGGTGTCTCCATGTGGAACCAATTACTGTATCCAAGCTCAAAATAAAATGTTCCCTGATAAAAACATTCAAAACAATAAAGTCCATCGATAATATCCAGAAAACACAAACACAGAGGCTTTCACGATATTTCGGATTGAGTTAGCCAAAACACAACCGGATATTTCTGTTTTCATCCACTCATATCCGGACAAAGTGGAGTGGAATTCGTATGCAATGGACCGAGAAAATCACAGTAAAAATGGTTTTGGAGAAAACCAAAGTCTTTTCGTTAGGCAAGTGCATAAAATGACATGGATACAAACAGAAATATCATGTTTGATTCCTGCAGTTCCTCTAGCTTTCTCCCTAGAAAATACGAATGTGTAGAGCTGGTGTTTCCATGATGAACCAATTAGTGTTTCTACGGTACAAAAATAAATGTTCCCTCATAAAAAACATTCAAAACAATAAAGTCCGTGGATAATACCAGGAATACACAAACACAGAGGCTTTCACATTATTTCAGATTAGGTTAGCGAAAACACAACCGGATATTTCTGGTTTCAGCCAGTCATATCCTGACAAACTGGTGTGGAAATCGTACGGAATGGACCGAAAAATAATAGTAAAAATGGTTTTGAAGAAAAGCCTAGTCTTTTCGTTAGGGAAGTGCGTAAAATGCCATCTATACAAATAGAAATATCATGTTTCTTTGTCACAGTTCCTCTAGCTTTCTAACTAGAAAATAAAAATATATAGAACTGATGTCTCCATGTGGAACCAATTAGTGTTTCCAAGATCAAAATTAAATGTTCCTTCATAAAAAACATTCAAAACAATAAAGTCCGTGGATAATATCAGGAATACACAAACACAGAGGCTGTAGCAATATCTGGGATTGAGTTACCCAAAACAAAACCGGACATTTCCGGTTTCATCCAGTCATATCAGGACAAACTCGTGATGAATTTGTATGCAATGGACCGAGAAAATCACAGTAAAAATGGTTTTGGAGAAAAGCAAAGTCTTTTCGTTAGGCAAGTGCATAAAATGTCATCTATACAAACAGAAATATCATGTTTGTTTGCCGCAGTTCCTCTAGCTTTCTCCTTAGAAAATACGAATGTGTATAGCTGGTGTCTCCATGTGGAACCAATTACCATATCCAAGCTCAAAATAAAATGTTCCCCGATAAAAAACATTCAAAACAATAAAGTCCATGGATAATATCCAGAAAACACAACCACAGATGCTGTAGCAATATGTGGGAATTAGTTAGCCAAAAAGAAAATCAGATATTTCCGGTTTCATCCAGTCATATCCGGACAAACTAGTGTGGAATTCGGATGCAATGTACCGAAAAAATCACAGTAAAAATGATTTTGGAGAAAAGCAAAGTCTTTTCGTTAGGCAAGTGCATAAAATATCATCTATACAAATGGAAATTTCATGTTTGTTTGCCGTAGTTCCTCTAGGTTTCTCCCTAGAAAATACGAATGTGTAGAGCTGGTGTTCCCATGATGAACCAAATAGTGTTTCAACGGTACAAAATTAAATATTCCCTGATAAAAAACATTCAAAACCATAAAGTCCGGTGGATAATATCAGGAATACACAAACACAGAGGCTTTCACAATATTTTGGATGAGATAGCCAAAACACAACCGGAAATTTCTGGGTTCATACTGTCATATCCGGACAAACTGGTGATGAATTCGTATGCAATGGACCGAGAAAATCACAGTACAAATGGTTTTGGAGAAAAGCAAAGTCTTTTCGTTAGGCGAGTGCATAAAATGTCATCTATACAAACAGAAATATCATGTTTGTTTGTCGCAGTTTGTCTAGTTTTCTCCCTAGAAAATACAAATGTGTAGAGCTGGTGTCTCCATGTGGAACCAAGTAGTGATTCCAAGGACAAAATTAAATATTCCCGGATAAAAAACATTCAAATCCATAAAGTCTCTGGATAATATCAGGGATACAGAAACACAGAGGCTTTAGCAATATCAGGGATTGAGTTAACCAAAACAAAACCGGATATTTCTGGTTTCATCCAGTCATATCCTGACAAACTGGTGTGGAATTCGTATGCAATGGACTGAATCACAGTACAAATGGTTTTGGAGAAAAGCAAAGTCTTTTCATTAGGCATGTGCTTAAAATGTCATCTATACAAACAGAAATATCATGTTTGTTTGCCGCAGTTCCTCTAGCTTTCTCCCTAGAAAACACGAATGTGTAGAGCTGGTGTTCCCATGATGAACCAATTAGTGTTTGTACGGTACAAAAATAAATGTTCCCTGATAAAATCATTCAAAATAATAAAGTCCATTGATAATATCCAGAAAACACAAACACAGAGTCTTTCACAATATTTCGGATTGAGTTTCCCAAAACACAACCGGATATTTCTGTATTCATCCAGTCATATCCGGACAAACCGGTGTGGAATTCGTATGCAATCGACCGAGAAAATCGCAGTAAAAATGGTTTTGGCGAAAAGCAAAGTCTTTTCATTAGGCAAGTGCATAAAATATCATCTATACAAACAGAAATATCATGTTTGTTTTCCGCAGTTCCTCTAGCTTTCTCCCTAGAAAATACGAATATATATAGCTGGTATCTCCATGTGGAACCAAGTAGTGATTCCAAGGACAAAATAAAATATTCCAGGATAAAAAATATTCAAATCCATAAAGTCTCTGGATAATATCAGGAATACACAAACACAGAGGCTGTAGCAATATCTGGTATTGTGTTAGCCAAAACAAAACCGGATATTTCTGGATTCATCCAGTCATATCCGGACAAACTGGTGTGGAATTCGTATGCAATGGACCGAGATAATCACAGTAAAAATGGTTTTTGAGAAAAGCAATGTCTTTTCGTTAGGCAAGTGCATAAAATGTCATCCATACAAACAGAAATATCATGTTTGTTTACCGCAGTTCCTCTAGCTTTCTCCTTAGAAAATACGAATGTTTAGATCTGGTGATTCCATGTGGAACAAATTACTGTATCCAAGCTCAAAATAAAATGTTCCCCGATAAAAAACATTCAAAACAATAAAGTTCATCGATAATACCCAGAAAGCACAAAAACAGAGGCCTTCACAATATTTCGAATTGAGTTAGCCAAAACACAACCGGATATTTCTGGTTTAATCCCGTCATATCCGGACAAACTGGTGTGGAATTCTTAGGCAATGAACCAAAAAAAAAATCACAGAAAAATGGTTTTGGAGAAAAGCAAAGTCTTTCGTTAGGTAAGTGCATAAAATCTCATAGATACAAACAGAATATCATGTTTGTTTGCCACAGTTCCTCTAGCAGTCTCCCCAGAAAATACGAATGTGTAGAGCTGGTGTACCCATGATGAACCACTTAGTGTTTCTACGGTACAAAATTAAATGTTCCCTGATAATATTATTCAAAACAATAAAGTCCATCGATAATATCCAGAAACACAAACACAGAGGCCTTCACAATATTTCGGATTGAGTTAGCCAAAACACAACCGGATATTTCTGTTTTCATCCAGTCATATCTGGACAAAGTAGTGTGGAATTCGTACGCAATGAACCAAAAAAATCACAGTAAAAATGGTTTTGGAGAAAAGCAAAGTCTTTTCTTTAGGCAAGTGCATAAAATGTCATCTATACAAACAGAAATATCATGTTTGTTTGCCGCAGTTCCTCTAGCTTTCTCCCTAGAAAATAGGAATGTGTAGAGCTGGTGTCTCCATGTGGAACCAATTAGTGATTCCAAGCACAAATTTAAATATTCCCAGAGAAAAAATATTCAAAACTGTAGGACCTCTCAGTTGCAGAGATGCCCACTTGCTCGGGTGGACGCCCAATGATCCAGACTCCAGACCAGTTGATGCAAAAAGCACGAGGTTTTTATTGAACGTTTGCGCAAACGGGCCCCCACCTCAGGCAGTGAGGAGCCCTGAGCGGCAGTTTCACACAGGTTATATAGGCAACGAATTAGCATATTCCTAATGCGCATGCATAGGATTGGTCAGTTCAGAGGGACCATTAGCATATGGGAGAATGCTGGCGAAGAATGCTGGTGGAGAGTGCTGGTGTAAAATGCACAGGTGGCACGGGATTGGCTGGTTCAGAGGGACAATTAGCATACCGGAGAATGCTGAGGGAGAGAGCTGAGGTGTTACAGGATTGGCTGGTCGCAGTGACATCATAAGTGTGCACCTAGAGACTCTCCGAAGGGGAGGGGCAGCTCTGCTCTGGGCGCGCCCAGAGGTTTCCCGGAGGGGAGGGGCAGTTCTGCTCTGGGCGTGCCTAGAGGTTCTCTGAAGGGGATTGACTTTTCCTTCCCAGAGAATGTCCTGCCCGCTAGACTCTGGGGAACATCTAACCTCTTAAGAAGCCCCTGATATTTACCCAGGCCTAGTTTCTTGTCCCTCTCCCCCATAAGGGTCCTTCATTCCCTCCTTTTCTTTTTGCACAGATTTTAATCCTAAAATCTATTGGACCTCAGAGGTCTTTGAAACTTAAAAACTAGTACTGTTGAGTCAGCACCAGGGTTTGGACAAGGAAAAGCCTCTCGCGGATAAACTGGAGCAACCTGTTAAGAATACATGGGCCGTCTCGTATAGTAACATTGTGGGTGACATTGCACAAGTGTCGTTGGGACAAGGGAGGATTTCCTACACAAGTACCGTGTCCCGACACCTCTGTAAGAGTGAGACACGGCCGAAGGGGCAAGAGGCAATTATTTGCCTCTTTAGTGCCATTCCAGGTCCTGGGGACCGCGAGGCCCTCGTAATAAGGTGGACCTGGGGCTAGGCATAGCCAGCAGGACTCAGTCAGCTCCAGATTGGTCTGGTTGAGGGCCAGAAAGGCCCCTGTCAAAAGGTTAAACAGCCGCTGTCCGGTTGTACGGGGGCTTGAAGCATTTGGAGTTAAACTTGCCAAGCTAGGCGAAAGGGTGGCTGGTGGGAGGGGTGGCCTGGGGAGAGCCTGCCTCACTGGAGGGAGGGAACTCTGTTCTTGCTGGACTGGGTTGGGTCCCACTGACTGGGGACTGGGAGCCATACACGCCCCAATAGTTAAGACTATTTCCAGGGATTTTTGTCAAATTATCCTGGTTAGGTATATCCCAGGTATCTAACCCAGTAACCAGTTGACATACGTCCGGGTATAAGGTGGGCCACCACGCCCTGGGGATATGTAACCCACTAACAGACCAGGCCACCCGTCCTGTGGAGGAAATTACTTCCCACGTTAACAATTGTGGAGCATGGGGATTGGAAAAACAATGGGGAAAGGCCAGGAACATCACGAATATTAAACAGTTTTTGAAAGTCTTAGCTTGAGTGGGTTCCGAGTGCGCTGGAGCTTCCATTTGGCTGGTCTATCCGGATCCTCGGGGACCTGGGGGGGTGGTGCTCGCTTCACGTGTGAGGCGTGGACCCAAGCAGCGATTCCGTCGACCTTGAGAGCGGTGGGAGTTGTCAACAGCACAGTGAAGGGGCCTTTCCGCCGGGGCTCTAGAGTCTTAGATTGGTGCCTTTGGACATACACAGCGTCTCCGATTTGGAAAGGATGTGGGATGGTTGTTGTCTTGGGTTGGTAGGCTGCTGCAAGAGGTTTCCAGACCTGGTCTCTTCTTTGGTCCCTGTGGTTTCTTCAGGCAGTCTTTGACCCAGTGTCCTCTTTCTTTACAATAGGCACATTGATCTCTTTCCACCCAAGGCTTTTGCTTGTCTCCCAAGTCCCTATTCTGTCCTGGTCTACTCCTTTCTGTATCCTGCACTACGGTGGCCAAAATTCTACTAAGCTCTCGATTACGTCTTTTGTCTCTTTTGTCTTCCCTTTCCTCCTGCTCCTTGCGGATCCTTTCCTCCTTCTCCTCTCGGGTCTCCCTTTTGTTGTAAATCTTTTCTGCCTCCTTCATTAAATCTTGTATAGTATACCCCTGAAGCCCCTCTAGCCACTGCAATTTATTGTGGATGTCCGACGCTGACTGTCGTATAAAGGACATGATTACATCTCCCTGCCAGTCCTCTGCCAGGGGGTCAAACGGGGTGTACATATGGTAGGCTTCCATTAATCTTTCTAGGAAGCCTGCCGGCATTTCCTCAGCCCCCTGCACTACTGCACGTACCTTGGCCAAATTGGTGGGGCGCTTTCCAGCCCCTCTGAGACCTGCAAGGAGAATCTGGCGGTAAAGACGAAGTCGCTCCCTACCAGCAACGGTGGTGTAGTCCCAATCAGGACGGGTTAAGGGAAACGCCTCTTCGATTTCGTTTGGCAGTAGGGTCGGTCGGCCATCTGCTCCAGGGACGTTTTTCTGTGCCTCAAGGTAGATACGCTGCTTTTCCTCAGTAGTGAGGAGGGTCTGCAGAAGCTGCTGACAATCATCCCAGGTGGGCTGATGAGTCAATAAAATTGACTCAATCAGCCCAGTCAGAGCCTGGGGGTCCTGAGAGAAAGAGGGGTTATGGGTTTTCCAATTGTAAAGATTGGAAGCGGAAAATGGCCAGTAAGTACTGCATCTGGCCAGCCACCGAACGAAGAGGAAAGGTCTGTGAGGTCCAGACGCTTCCCGAGCCCCCTGCCTGCCCCCGACGGAGGCGCAGGCGGCTGGAGGGCGGGGAAGGCGCTGAGACTTCTTCCCCTGCCCTTGTGGAATCAGGGGATGGTGCAGAAGGTTGCACATCCCGCTCTGGTTGTTGTGGGGGTTCCTGCGGGGGAGCAGGCTGGCCGGGAAGATAGGGTGGGGGAGAGTCAAAGAGCAGAAGGTCCTGATCAGCCGGAAGAACCGGTGACTTGTCAGGTTTTGGATCTCGAATCTCCTTCAGAGGGTATAGGGAGGAGGTTGGCACAATCGGGACGAGAGGAGGGGGTATCGGGGAGGAAGGTCCCAAGGGGGAAGGTATTAAAGGAGTTAGGGATGGCTGAGGAAGGGGTAACGGGGCCTATATGGGCTCCGTCGGGAAGGAGAAGGGTTTTATCCAGGGAGGGGGGTTACGTGAAAGATCCTCCCATGTGGTAATATAGGGCACCTGATCAGGGTGTCCATTGGATCCTGGCTGAAAGACTCGCGCCTTAATCTGTAAAATAATATCAAGGTTAAAAGTGCTGGTCCTTGGCCAGCCAGCGTTCGGCCATCTGTGCAGAGAGCATCTGTGAGGGGCGTGGCCACTCTGAGGAACAGAATTTTGCCCATCGTTTCCTTTTAACCTCCACTGAGAGGTGGTGCGTGCGTTCTTGAACGTCCTTCCAGTGATCTAGAGTGAGACTTAAAGGGGTGGTTATTTGTTGACCCATGGGTGCAAAGATTTCAGCCCAAACAAAAAGAACAGCCAATACACAGACACATACAGTAAACAAGACAAACCGCGTGGCACCAGCTCTAGGACAAATCGACAATGCTACCTGAGATGGGAGGAGCCGCTTGGCCAGGCTTTTCCCGGGAAGGAGGGAGACTTGGTCCCTGGCCTTCCTCCAGACCATTCCAGGCACGTCAAACCAAGCAAAAAGAATAGCCAACAAAACCGCACGGCAACAGACCTACAACAAATCGAACGCTATTGCGCTATTTTTGGGAGCAGCTGCCTGACCAGCCCTCCCCGGGAAGGAGGGAGATTTGGTCTCCGACCCACCTCCAGACCACCCTGGGAGCGTCTTCCGGGGGAACGGACCGAGGGTTTCCCCTACTGGTCTCACAAACCAGAGCGTCCTCCGGGGAACGGACCAGGGGTTGCTGGGCACGCCTGCCTCCCCCACTGGTCTCACAGAGTCAGGTACTGGCCAGTCAGAACACTCAAGACGAAGAACAACAAACAGAAAACACTTAATAGTACCTCCAACTGGTTCGCAGGGAATGGGTCTGAGGGCGACCTAAAATCCCCATACGGGCCACCAAAATGTAGGACCTCTCAGTTGCAGAGATGCCCACTTGCTCGGGTGGACGCCCAATGATCCAGACTCCAGACCAGTTGATGCAAAAAGCACGAGGTTTTTATTGAACGTTTGTGCAAACGGGCCCCCACCTCAGGCAGTGAGGAGCCCTGAGCGGCAGTTTCACACAGGTTATATAGGCAACGAATTAGCATATTCCTAATGCGCATGCATAGGATTGGTCAGTTCAGAGGGACCATTAGCATATGGGAGAATGCTGGCGAAGAATGCTGGTGGAGAGTGCTGGTGTAAAATGCAGAGGTGGCACGGGATTGGCTGGTTCGGAGGGACAATTAGCATACCGGAGAATGCTGAGGGAGAGAGCTGAGGTGTTACAGGATTGGCTGGTCGCAGTGACATCATAAGTGTGCACCTAGAGACTCTCCGAAGGGGAGGGGCAGCTCTGCTCTGGGCGCGCCCAGAGGTTTCCCGGAGGGGAGGGGCAGTTCTGTTCTGGGTGCCTAGAGGTTCTCTGAAGGGGATTGACTTTTCCTTCCCAGAGAATGTCCTGCCCGCTAGACTCTGGGGAACATCTAACCTCTTAAGAAGCCCCTGATATTTGCCCAGGCCTAGTTTCTTGTCCCTCTCCCCCATAAGGGTCCTTCAAAAACAATAAAGTCCGTGGATAATATCAGGAATACACAAACACAGAGGCTGTAGCAATATCTGGGATTGAGTTAGACAAAAAACCGCATATTTCCGGTATCATCCAGTCATATCTTGGAAACTGCTCTGGAATTCGTATGCAATAGAGCAATAAAATCACAGTAAAATCCTTTGGAGAATAACAAAGTCTTTTCCTTAGGCAAGTGCATAAAATGTCATCTATACAAACAGAAATATCATGTTTGTTTGCCGCAGTTCCTCTAGTTTTCTCTGTAGAAAATACGAATACGAAGAGCTGGTGTTTCCATGTGGAACCAATTACTGTATTCAAGCTCAAACTAAAACTTTCCCCGATAAAAACACAATCAAAACAATAAAGTCTGTTAATAATATCCAGAAAACACAAACACAGAGGCTGTAGCAATATCTGGGATTGAGTTAGCCAAAAGAAATCTGGATATTTCCGGTTTCATCCAGTCATATCCTGACAAACTGGTGTGGAATTCGTATGCAATGGACCAAGAAAATCAGAGTAAAAATGCCTTTGGAGAAAAGCAAAGTTTTTTGTTAGGCAAGTGCATAAAATGTCATCGATACAAACAGAACTATCATGTTGCTTTGCCGAGTTCCTCAAGCATTCTCCCTAGAAAATACAAATGTGTACAGCTGGTGTCTCCATGTGGAACCAATTAGTGATTCCAAGCACAAAATTAAATGTTCCCTGATAAAAACATTCAAAACAATAAAGTCTGTGGATAATATAAGGAATAAACAAACACAGAGACTGTAGCAATATCTGGGATTGAGTTAGCCAAAACAAAACCGGATATTTCCGGTTTCATCCAGTCATATCTTGTAAACTGGTGTGGAATTCGTATGCAATGGACCGAGAGAATCACAGTAAAAATGGTTTTGGAGAAGAGCAATGTCTTTCGTTAGGCAAGTGCATAAAATGTCATCTATACAAACAGAAATATCATGTGTGTTTGCCGCTGTTCCTCTAGCTTTCTCACTAGAAAATACGAGTATGTTCAGCTGGTGTCTCCATATGTAAACAATTACTGCATCCAAGCTCAAAATAAAAAGTTCCCCCATAAAAAACATTCAAAAAACTAAAATCCATTGATAATATCCAGAAAACACAAACACAGAGGCTTTCACAATATTTCGGATTGAGTTAGCCAAAACACAACCGTACTTTTCTCTTTTCATCCAGTCATATCCGGAAAAAGTGGTGTGGAATTCGATTGCAATAAACCAAAAAAATCAAAGTAAAAATGGTTTTGGAGAAAAGCAAAGTCTTTTAGTTACGCAAGTGCACAAAATGTCATCTATACAAACAGAAATATCATGTTGCTTTGCCGCAGTTCCTCTAGTTTTCTCCCTAGAAAATACGAATGTGTAGAGCTGGTGTCTCCATGTGGAACCAATTAGTGTTTCCAAGCACAAAATTAAATGTTCCCTGATAAAAAACATTCAAAACAATAAAGTCCGTGTAAAATATCAGGAATACAAAAACACAGAGGCTGAGCAATATCTTGCATTGAGTTAGCCAAAACAATACCAGATATTACCGGTTTCATCCAGTCATATCTGGACAAAGGGTGTGGAATTCGTATGCAATGAACCAAAAAAATCACAGTAAAAATGGTTTTGGAGAAAAGTAAGGTCTTTTCGTTAGGCAAGTGCATAAAATGTCATCTATACAAACAGAAATATCATGTTTGTTTGCCGCAGTTTATCTACCTTTATCCCTAGAAATATGAATAAGTAGAGCTGGTGTCGCCATGATGAACCAATTACTGTATCCAAGCTCAAAATAAAATGTTCCCTGATAAAAAACATTCAAAACAATAAAGTCCGTGGATAATATCGGGAATACACAAACACAGAGGCTGTAGCAACATCTGGGATTTAGTTAGCCAAAACTAAATCGGATATTTCCGGTTTCATCCAGTCATACCCGGACAAAGTGGTGTGGAATTCGTATGCAATGGACCAAGAAAATCACAGTAAAAATTGTTTTGGAGAAAAGCAAAGTCTTTTCGTTAGGCAAGTGCATAAAGTGTCATTGATACAAACAGAAATATCATGTTTGTTTGCCGCAGTTCCTCTAGCTTTCTCCCTAGAAAATACGATTATGTTCAGCTGGTGTCTCCATATGGAACCAATTACTGTATCGAAGCTCAAAATAAAATGTTCCCCAATAAACAACATTCAAAAAAAAATAAAATCCATTGATCATATCGAGAAAACCCAAACACAGAGCCTTTCACAATATTTCGGATTGAGTTAGCCAAAACACAACCGGATATTTCCGGTTGCATCCAGTCATATCCGGACAAATTGGTGTGGAATTCGTATGCAATGAATCAAAAAAATCACAGAAAAGATGGTTTTGGAGAAAAAGAAAGCCTTTCGTTAGGCAAGTGCATAAAATATCATCTATACAAATGGAAATATCATGTTTGTTTGTCGCAGTTCCTCTAGCTTTCTCCCTAGAAAATATGAATGTGTAGAGCTGGTATCTATATGTGGAACCAATTAGTGATTCCAAGCACAAAACTAAATGTTCCCAGATAAAAAAAAAACAACATTCGAAACTATAAAGTCCGTGGATAATATCAGGAATACACAAACACAGAGGCTTTAGCAATATCTGGGATTGAGTTAGCCAAAACACAACCGGATATTTCCGGTTCCATCCAGTCATATCCGGACAAACTGGTGTGGGATTCGTACGCAATGGACCGAGAAAATCACAGTAAAAATGGTTTTGGAGAAAAGCAAGGTGTTTTCGTTAGGCAAGTGCATAAAATGTCATCTATACAAACAGAAATATCATCTTTGTTTGTTGCAGTTTCTCTAGCTTTCGCCTTAGAAAATACGAATGTGTAGAGCTGGTGTCCCATGATGAACCAATTAGTGTTTCAATGGTACAAAATTAAATGTTCCCTGAAAAAAAAACATTCAAAACAGTAAAGTCCATCGATAATATCTAGAAAACACAAACACAGAGAAGTCCCAATATTTAGGATTGAGTTAACCAAAAAAAAACCGGATATTTCCGGTTTCATCCAGTCATATCCGGAGAAAGTGGTGTGGAATTCAGATGCAATGGACCGAGAAAATCACAGTAAATTGGTTTTGGAGAAAAGCAAAGTCTTTTTGTTAGGCAAGTGCATGAAATGTCATCTATACAAACAGAAATATCATGTTTGTTTGCCGCAGTTCCTCTAGGTTTCTCCCTAGAAAATACGAATGTGTAGAGCTGGTGTCCCCATGATGAACCAAATAATGTTTCAACGGTATAAAATTAAATGTTCCCTGATAAAAACATTCAAAACAATAAAGTCCATTGATAATATCCAGAAAACTCAAACACAGATGCTTTCACAGTATTTCGGATTGAGTTTGCCAAAACAAAACTGGATTTTTCTGGGTTCATCCAGTCATATCCGCACAAAGTTGTTTGGAATTCGTATGCAATCGACCGAGAAAACCACTATACCAATGGTTTTGGAGAAAAGCAAAGTCTTTTCATTAGGCAAGTGCATAAAATGTCATCTATACAAACAGAAATATCATGTTTTTTTGCCGCAGTTCCTCGAGCTTTCTCCCTAGAAAATACGAATGTGTAGAGCTGGTGTCTCCATGTGGAACCAATTAGTGTTTCCAAGCACAAAATTAAATGTTCCCTGATAAAAAACATTCAAAACACTAAAGTCCATCGCTAATATCCAGAAAACACAAACATATTGGCTGTAGGAATATCTGGGATTCAGTTAGCCAAAACAAAACCGGATATTTCCAGTTTCATCCAGTCATATTCGGACAAACCGATGTGGAATTCGTATGCAATGGACCGAGAAAATCACATTAAAAATGGTTTTGGAGAAAAGCAATGTCTTTTCGTTAGGCAAGTGCATAAAATGTCATCTGTACAAACAGAAATATCATGTTTGTTTGCCACAGTTCCTCTAGCTTCCTCCCTAGAAAATACGAATGTGCAGAGCTGGTGTCCCCATGATGAACCAATTAGTGTTTCCAAGCAAAAAATTATATGTTCCCTGAAAAAAAACATTGAAAAATATAAAGTCCATGCATAATATCAGGAATACACAAACACAGAGACTGTAGCAATACTTCGGATTGAGTTAGCAAAAACTCAACCAGATATTTCTCGTTTCATCCAGTCATATCCGGACTAACTGGTGTGGAATTCGTATGCAATGGAACGAGAAAATCATAGTAAAAATGGTTTTGGAGAAAAGCAAAGTCTTTTTTTAGGCAAGTAGATAAAATGTCATCTGTACAAACAGAATTACCATGTTAGTTCTCCGCAGTTCCTCTAGGTTTCTCCCTGGAAAATATGAATGTGTAGAGCTGCTGTCCACATGTGGATCCAATTAGTGTTTCTACTGCACAAAATTAAATGTTCCCTGATAAAGAACATTCAAACAATAATGTTGTGGATAATATCAGGCATACACAAACACAGAGGTGGTAACAATATCTGGGATTGAGTTAGTCAAAACACAATCGGATATTTCTGGTTTCATCCAGTCATATCCGGACAAAGTGGTTTGGAATTCGTATGCAGTCGACCCAGAAAATCACAAGAAAAATGGTTTTCTTCCTCCCTAGAAAATACGAATACGTAGAGCTGGTGTCTCCATGTGAAACCAATTAGTGTTTCAACGGTACAAAATTAAATGTTCCCTGAAAAAAACCATTCATAAAAATAAAGTCCGTGCAAAATATCAGGAATACACAAACACAGAGGCCATAGCAATGTCTGGGATTGAGTTAGCCAAAACAAATCCGGATATTTCGGTTTCATCCAGTCATATAAGGACAAACTCGTGAGGAATTCGTATGCAATGGACCAAGATAATCACAGTAGAAATGGTTTTGGAGAAAAACAAAATCTTTTATTTAGGAAAGTGCATAAAATGTCATCTATACAAACAGAAATATCATGTTTGTTAGCCGCAGTTCCTCCAGCTTTCTAGCTAGAAATTATGAATGTGTAGAGCTGGTGTTCCCATTATGAACCAATTAGTGTTTCAACAGTACACAATTAAATGTTCCCCAATAAAAACATTCAAAACAATTAATCCATCGATAATATCTAGAAAACACAAACACAGAGGCTTTCACATATTTCGTAGTGCGTTAGCCAAAACACAACTGGATATTTCTGGTTTCATCCAGTCATGTCTGGAGAAAGTGATGTGGAATTCGTATGCAATGGACCAAGAATATCACAATAAAAATGGTTTTGGAGAAAAGCAAAGTCTTTTCATTAGGCAAGTGCATAAAATGTCATCTAGACAAACAGAAATCTCATGTTCGTTTGTCTCAGTTCCTCTAGCTTTCTGCTTAGAAAATATGAATGTGTAGAGCTGGTGTCCCCATATGGAACCAATTAGTGCTTCAACGGTACAAATTTCAATGTTCCGTGATGAAAACATTCAAAACAATTAACTCCGTGGATAATATCAGGAATGCACAAACACAGAGTCTGTAGCAATATCTGGGAGTGAGTTAGCCAAAACAAAACCAGATATTTCCGGTTTCATTCCAGTCATATCCGGTCAAACTGGTATGGAGTTCGTATGCAATGGACCGAGAAAATCCCAGTAAAAATGGTTTTGGTGAAAAGTAAAGTCTTTTCGTTAGGCAAGTGCATAAAACGTCATCTATAAAAACAGAAATATCACGTTTCTTTACCCCAGTTCCTCGAGCTCTCTCCCTACGAAATGTGATTGTGTAGAGCTGGTGTCCCCATGTGGCAACAATAAGTGTTTCGCAGGACAAAATTAAATGTTCCCTGATAAAAAACATTCAAAACCATAAAGTCTGTGGATAATATTAGTAATACACAAACACAGAGCCTGTTGCAATTTCTGGGATTGAGTTACCCAAAACTAAACCGGATATTTCCGGATTCATCCAGTCATATCCGCAATAAGTGGTTCGGAATTCGTATGCAATGGACTGAAAAAACCACAGTAAAAATGGTTTTGGAGAATAGCAAAGTCTTTTCGTTAGGCAAGTGCATAAAATGTCATCTAGACAAACAGAAATATCATGTTTGTTTGCTAGAGTTCCTCTAGCTTTCTCCCTAGAAAATAGGAATGTGTAGAGCTGGTGTCTCCATGTGAAACCAATGAGTGTTTTACGGTACAACATGAAATGTTCCCTGATAAAAACATTGAAAACAATAAAGTCCATCGATAATATCCAGAAAAAAAAAAAACAGAGGCTGTAGCAATATTTTGGATTGAGATAGCCAAAACACAACCGAATATTTCTGGTTTCATCCAGTCATATCCGGACAAAGTGGTTTGGAATTCGTATGCAATGGCTGGAGAAAATCACAGTACAAATGGTTTTGAAGAAAAGCAACATATTTTCTTTATGTAAGTGCATCAAATGCCATCTATTCAAACAGAAATATCAGGTTTGTATGCTGCAGTTCCTCTACCTTACTCCCTAGAAAATACGAATGTCTAGAGCTGGTGTCTCCATGTGGAACCAATTAGTGTTTCCAAGCACAAAATTGAATGTTCCCTGAAAAAAAAAACATTGAAAAATATAAAGTCCATGCATAATATCAGGAATACACAAACACAGATGCTGTAGCAATATGTGGGATTGAGTTCACCAAAACAAAATCATTTATTTCTGGTTTCATCCACTCATATCTGGACAAAATGGTGTGGAATTCGTATGAAATGTACTGAGAAAATCACAGTACAAATGGTTTTGGAGAAAAGCAAAGTCTTTTCGTTAGGAAAGTGCATAAAATGTCATCTATACAAACAGAAATATCATGTTTGTTTGCCGCAGAACCTCTAGCTTTCTCCCTAGAAAATATTAATGTGTGTAGCTGGTGTCCCCATGATGAACCAATTAGTGTTTCTACGGTACAAAATTAAATGTTCCCTGATGAAATCATTCAAAACAATATAGTACATCGATAATATCCAGAAAAAACAAACATAGAGACTGCAGCAATATCTGGGATTGAGTTAGCCAAAAAAAATCGGATATTTCTGGTTTCATCCAGTCATATCCGGACAAACTGGTGTGGAATTCGTATGCAATGGACCGAGAAAATCACAGTAAAAATTGTTTTGGAGAAAAGCAAAGTCTTTACGTTAGGCAAGTGCATAAAATGTCATCTATAGATTAAGAAATATCATGTTTGTTTGCCGCAGTTCCTCTAGCTTTCTCTCTAGAAAATACGAATGTGTAGAGCTGGTGTCTCCATGTGGAACCAATTAGTGTTTCAAAGCACAAAATTAAATGTTCTCTGAAAAAAAAGAACATTCAAAACAATAATGTCCGTGGATAATATCAGGAATACACAAACACAGAGTCTGTAGCAATATCTGGGATTGAGTTAGCCAAAACAAAACCAGATATTTCTCGTTTCATCCAGTCATATCCGGACAAAGTAGTGTGGAATTTCTATGCAATGGACCGAGAAAATCACAGTACAAATGGTTTTGGAGAAAAGCAACGTATTTTCGTTAGGCAAGTGCATAAAATATCACCTACACAAACAGAAATATCATGTTTGTTTGCCGCAATTCCTATAGGTTTTTCATAGAAATTACGAATGTAATTACTGACGCCATGAACAAGAATGTCAAATTTAAGTCACCAACAGGAGTCACTGTGTACTTACATCCCATGTGGGATCTGTCCTTAATGTGTTGTCTAATGTGCAGTGATGCTATAACTAGTACTGAAACAGTATTTTTACACTTTGTGTTTCTTCATGGGTACAAACTGATGAGATCTTTACTAATTATATACTGAATCGATCTTCTGTATATAAAGATAATTGGAAATGAAAAAAAAAACCTGGTGTTAAATTGTAAATGGCATAGAAAATTAATTAATTTTTAAAAAAATATTATGTAGGATCTCTGCCTTAAATGTGCTGTACACTCTTATTTAATGCTATAACTAGTACTCCAACAGTATTTTTTTTCACTTTGTGTTGCTATATATGTGCAAACTGTTGAAATCGTTACCTCATTTATACTAAACTGATCTTTTGTATATAAAGAGAATTGAAAATGAATCATGATGTGATTGGAAGGGGAGAGGGAGCGGGAAAGGGGAGGGTTGTGTGTGGGAGGGAAGTTTTGGGAGAGGGAACCCATTGTAACCCATAAGCTGTACTTTGGAAATTTATATTCATGAAATAAAAGTTTAATAAAAAAAGTAATTACGAATGTGGAGAGGTGGTGTCTCCATGTGGAACCAATTAGTGTTTCAATGGTACAAAATTAAATGTTCCTTGATAAAAAACATTCAAAAAAATAAATTCCATGGATAATATCAGGAATACACAAACACAGAGACTGTAGCAATATTTTGGATTGAGTTAGCCAAAACACAACCATATATTTCTAGTTACATCCAGTCATATGAAGATAAAGTGGTGTGGAATTCGTATGCAATGGACCGAGAAAATCACAGTAAAAATGGTTTTGGAGAAAAGCAAAGACTTTTCGTTAGGCAAGTGCATAAAATGTCATCTATAGATTAAGAAATATCATGTTTGTTTGCTGCAGTTCCTCTAGCTTTCTCCCTAGAAAATACGAATGTGTAGAGCTGGTGTCTCCATGTGGAACCAATTAGTGTTTCCAAGCACAAAATTAAATGTTCCCTTATAAAAAACATTCAAAACAATAAAGTCCGTGGATAATATCAGGAATACACAAACAGAGAAGCTGTAGCAATAACTGGGATTGAGTTAGCCAAAACAAAAACAGATATTTCCTGTTTCATCCAGTCATATCCGGTAAAGTGGTGTGGAATTCATATGCAATGGACCGAGAAAATGAAAGTAAAAATGGTTTTGGAGAAAAGCAAAGTCTTTTCGTTAGGCAAGTGCATAAAATGTCATGTATACAAATAGAAATATCATGTTTCTTTGTCACAGTTCCTCTAGCTTTCTCCCTAGAAAATATGAATGTGTAAGGCTGGTGTCGCCATGTGGAACTAATTAGTGATTCCAAGCACAAAATTAAATATTCCCCGATAAAAAACATTCAAAACAATAAAGTCCATCGATAATATCCAGAAAACACAAACACAGAAACTATCCCAATATTTCGCATTCAATTAGCCAAAACAGACCCGGATATTTCTGGTTTCATCCAGTCATATCCGGAAAAAGTCGTTTGGAATTCGTATGCAGTAGACAGAGAAAATCACAGTAAACTGGTTTTGGAGAAAAGCAAAGTCTTTTTGTTAGGCAAGTGTATAAATTGTCATCTATACAAACAAAAATATCATGTTTGTTTTCTGCCGTTCCACTAGAATTCTCCCTAGAAAATACGAATGTGTAGAGCTGGTGTCCCCATGATGAACCAATTAGTGTTTCTACGGTACAAAAATAAAGGTTCCCTTTAAAAAACATTCAAAACAATAAAGTCCATCAATAATATCCAGAAAACAGAAACACAGAGGCTTTCACAATATTTCGGATTGATTTAGCCAAAACAGAACCAGATATTTCTGTTTTCATCCAGTCATATCCAGACATACTGGTGTGGAATTCGTATGCAATGGACTGAGAAAATCACAGTAAAAATGGTTTTGGAGAAAAGCAAAGTCTTTTCATTAGGCCAGTAGATATAATATCATCGATACAAACAGAAATATCATGTTTTTTTTTTTTTTTGCAGTTCCTCTAGCTTTCTCCATGGAAAATACAAATAATAAAGCTGGTGTCTCCATGTGGAACCAATTAGGGGTTCCAATCACAAAATTAAATGTTCCCTGAAAAAAAACATTCAAAACCATAAAGTCCATGGATAATATCAGGAATACACAAACACAGAGGCTGTAGCAATATCTGGGATTTAGTTAGCCAAAACTAAATCGGATATTTCTGGTTTCATCCAGTCATATCCGGACAAAGTGTTGTGGAATTCGTATGACATGGATCAAGAAAATCACAGTAAAAATGGTTTTGGAGAAAAGCAAAGTCTTTTTGTTAGTCAAGTGCATAAAATGTCATCTATACAAACAGATATATCATGTTTGTTTGCCACAGTTCCTCTAGTTTCTCCCTAGAGAATACGAATGTGTAGAGCTGGTGTCCCCATGATGAAACAATTAGTGTTTCTGCGGTACAAAATTAAATGTTCTCTGATAAAAACATTCAAAACAATAAAGTCCATCAATAATGTCCAGAAAACACGAAAACAGAGGCTTTCACAGTATTTCGGATTGCGTTAGCCAAAACGCAACCGTAAATTTCTGGTTTCATCCTGTCATATCCGCACAAAGTGGTGTGGAATTCATATGCAATGGACCGAGAAAATCACAGTAACAATGGTTTTGGATAAAAGGAATGTATTTTCGTTAGGCAAGTGCATAAAATGTCATCTATACAAACAGAAATCTCATGTTTGTTTGCCGCAGTTCCTCTAGCTTTCTCCCTAGAAAATACGAATGTGTAGAGCTGTTGTCTCCATGTGGAACCAATTAGTGATTCCAAGCACAAAATTAAATGTTCATTGATAAAAAAACATTCAAAACAATAAAGTCCGTGGATAATATCAGGAATACACAAACACAGAGGCTGTAGGAATATCTGGGATTGAGTTAGCCAAAACACAACCAGATATTTCAGGTTTCATCCAGTCATATCCGGACAAACTGGTGTGGAATTCATATGAATTGTACCGAGAAAATCACAGAAAAATGGTTTTGGAGAAAATCAAAGTCTTTTCGTTAGGCAAGTGCATAAAATGTCATCTATACCAACAGAAATATCATGTTTGTTTGCCGCAGTTCCCCCAGCATTCTCCCGAGAAAATACGAATGTGTAGAGCTGGTGTCCCCATGATGAACCAATGAGTGTTTCTACGGTACAAAAATGAATGTTCCTTGATGAAAAACATTCAAAACCATAAAGTCCATTGATAATATACAGAAATCACAAACACAGAAGCTTTCACAATCTTTCGGATTGAGTTAGCCAAAACACAACCGGATATTTCTCTTTTCATCCAGTCATATCCTGACAAACTGGTGTGGAATTCGTATGCAATGGACTGAGAAAACCAAGTAAAAAATCATTTTGGAGAAAAGCAAAGTCTTTTCGTTAGGCAAGTGCATAAAATGTCATCGATACAAATAGAAATATCATGTTTGTTTGCCGCAGTTCCTCTAGCTTTCTCCCTAGAAAATACGAATGTGTAGAACTGGTGTTCCCATGATGAACCAATTAGTGTTTCAATGGCACAAAATTAAATGTTCCTTGATAAAACATTCAAACAATAAATTCGATCGATAATATCCAGAAAACACAAACACAGAGTCTTTCACAATATTTCGCATTCAATTAGCCAAAACATACCCGGATATTTCTGTTTTCATCCAGTCATATCCGGACAAAGTGGTGTGGAATTCATATGCAATGAATCAAAAAAATCACAGTACAAATGGTTTTGGATAAAAGCAAAGTCTTTTCTTTAGGCATGTGCATAAAATATCATCGATACAAACAGAAATATCATGTTTGTTTGTATGTCGCAGTTCCTCTAGTTTTCTCCATAGAAAATACGAATGTTTAGAGCTGGTTTCTCCATGTGGAACCAATTACTGTATCCAAGCTCAAAATAAAATGTTCCCCGATAAAAAACATTCTAAAGAATAAAGTCCGGATAGGAAATTAGAAGAGCTGCAAGATGGCGGAATAGGCAGGTAGCACAATATTAGTCCGGCGGAGAGAAAGTTTAATATAAGTGGAGATACTGCAGTGTCAAGGAAGAGTAGTGGATGAAACAGCAGAAAACAGTTCCGGAACTAGTGATTCACAGTGTACCTGCGTCGAGAGCATGGGAGCCCAAGTTCAGGACACCAGCAGCAGACTCAACATACCAGCGCTGGAACGTGAGGTGAGCCGAACCTCAATAGCCCGAGACACCAGCGGGCAAGTGGAAAGAGGAGGCTAGAGGGAACGAGGCTTGAAACTCCGTGGGGAAAAATTCACCACGCTAACTAGAAGAGAGAGAGGAAAAAAATAAGAAAAGTGACCGATACGGACACAAGTTTCTCTCTCTCCGTTCACCTCTCAAAGGTGAGCAAGAAAGAGCAGGCGCCATTTTGGACATACGTCATAAGCAGGGCGACCTCAGGTCTGCACCGGCCCTGAGCCTAGGAGAAACACCTGACACTGGGGGGAAGGGGTGAAATAACAGGAGGTTAGGATCTATCTTGGCAACCCAGTGGGAGACTGCAGGAGAATTGGAGCCCACACTAAGGGCAGCACAGATTTCCTGTGTGGTCCTTGGGAAAGAGCTTCCGATCTCTGGCTCCTGTGGGCATATCATTTGCCTGCTAACTACCTCCAATTACGTTCAGCTGTGCAGAATTACTTCCCTTTTGAATCAAAAAAAGAAAGAGACATTTACCACACCTAACCTGGGAGTGTCATCTTTGACACACCCTCAACCCTGAGGAACCAAACACAGCTCTCAGTCCACACTCATCTCAAGCCTCTAAGACTCCATTGAAAGCAGACAGTCCACTTAATATAGAGCCATAGTGCAACAAGAAAAAACACCACAGTGAAGAACCCAAATATCTCCAACATGCCAAACAACAAACACAAAAACCAAGCTAACGAGAACAAGGAAGACACTATGATGCCCCCAAATGAAAAAGACACCCCAATTCAAGATTATGAAGATGATGAGTTCGAAGAGATGCAGTAAGCGGATCTCAAAAAATTGATAAGAACATTAATAAGTTCTCAAAAACAAATTCTTGAACTACAGAAATCCTTAATGGAGAAGATAGAAAATCTCTCTCGTGAAAATGAAATATTAAGGAGGAATCAAAATGAAATGAAACAACTAGTGGAACAAGAAACTGTGATAGTGACGAGAAATCATAATGAAATGAAGAATTCAATAGATCAAATGACAAACACATTAGAGAGCCTTAAAAACAGAATGGGCGAAGCAGAAGAGAGAATATCAGACTTAGAAGACGGAGAACAGGAAAGGAAACAGGCAAACCAAAGAAAAGAAGAAGAAATCAGTAATCTAAAAAATATTGTCAGGAATCTACAGGATACTATTAAAAAACCCAGCATTTGGGTTCTAGGAGTTCCTGAAGGCATGGAGAGGGAGAAAGGATTAGAAGGCATTTTCAGTGAGATACTAGCAGAAAATTTCCCAGGTTTGGAGAAGGACAGAGGCATCTTAGTACAGGAAGCTTATAGAACCCCTAATAAACATGACCAAAAGAGATCCTCACCACGACATGTTGTAATCAAACTCACCACAGTGAAACATAAAGAAAAGATCCTAAAATGTGCAAGAGAGAAACGTCAGATTACTCTTAGAGGGTCTCCAATTAGACTCACAGCAGACTTCTCATCAGAAACCCTACAAGCTAGAAGGGAATGGCGAGACATAGCCCAGGTACTAAGAGAGAAAAACTGCCAGCCCAGAATACTATATCCTGCAAAGCTCTCATTTGTGAATGAAGGTGAAATTAAGACTTTTCATAGCAAACAGAAACTGAAAGAATTTGTTGCCACTCATCCTGCCCTGCAAAAGATGCTTAAAGATGTGTTGCACACAGAAACACAGAAACACGGTCACCGATATGAAAGAAGGTAAAGGAAGGAAACCTCACAGCAAAAGATCACAGGAAGCTCAATTTCTCTTTGACATAGAATTAAACTCTGATGCTCTGTTAAAGCAATGTGTTAAAGTAATCTATTATGTGCTCTTGATGTCTGTTAAATTCTAATTGTTCAAAAGCAGCTGAATTTTTATTAAGAGCTATGGGTTATTTAAATATGGGCTTATTTTCAAAGATTTGAATAGTCACCTTGTAACAATGATCAAATTTGGTCTATATTATGTCATGATTTTAAGGAATCTTATTTCAACCAGATATTTTGGATTTTGAGCCTTCTTGGCATTCTTGACAGGCATTCAAAAAATCAAAGTTCCAAACAATCTGGTCTCTAAAATTTCCAGTAAATCCTGGACTTGGTTTTTCCAGTTTGGGCCCAACTGAAAAAATCAAAGGACCTATGTCTCTCATCTTATAGAGACACCAACTAAGCAGGCTATTTGGATTATATTAGAAGGACTGTCAGGATGTGATGTGGTACCAGACTTTAAGTTTCTATAATGGAAAATGCTATTAATACAAATGTTTGAGAATTAAAAAGTCTAATGATCTTGTGTTACTAGACATGATAGTTATCTTAATGAGAAAGCCCCAGAGGCCTAAAGGGATAAATACTTGTAACATCCTACAGGTGCTTTCAAAAATACTGTGAAGTAAACAAGTGCCTCTTGTTCGTTGATGAGTTTATCATTTTAAACATGGCGACTTAAAGTCTTTTGTCATCCATAGTTATATATGATGTGCTGCTCATAAAACTAAAGCGTTGTTGGTTCTGTGTTTAGCTGTCCTCCTATAGGTTCCTATGGACTTTTCCAGCCACTTTTATTGCATTCAGTACTTTGGGATGGCTCTGTAAACAGATGAAGCCAATAATGTATTAACAGTACCAACTGAGAGAAAGCATGGTTAACTGAGGTTACTAAAAACAAAAAGCAATTCAAATCCATTGGCAATCTATAAAAAGAGTTAAAAATTTTAAAAGCTATTATTAAAGTTGCTATATTGGTCTATTATGCTATGTTATATGTGTGTACATATTGTATGTCCACATGGGGAAATTTTATTAAGAGTTTTATTTTAAATGGCTTATAGATAAGATTGTCCGTAAATTTAAGCTGCTAAAATCAATCAAAGATACATTTTAATTGGTGTGACCTGAATCTCTGTATCATATGTTTTAGACTTGTTGGTAGAAAGAAACTAAAAACATTTTAGATGGTTGTGCTTAAGTTTACTGGCTAAACAAACTACACCATGTTAGATATTTAAGAGGTGTTTTCAAATACATGATTCTTAAAATTTATAGAAGGCATTGGACCTTCTGGTAAATGTTTTCTTAAGTTGGTATCTAATGGTTGAAGCTATTTGCTAAGTATTCATGTAATATTGCTATTGTCAGTAAGCGATCTAGGACTTGCTCCCTCATTTCTCTATTCTCAGCCCAACTTGTTCTTTCATTTCTCTATTCTCTTCAAGGGAGGAAACTAGTTCTATTATAAAGGAATCTGTAGGATGCACAATTTAATCTTTAGACCTTATAAAAGAGATGGCTAACATTTTTCTGTAATAGCATAGCCAAAATAAGAACTTAAATAATAATCTCATAGTAGATTCACTTCGCCATCAGCGAAGTATACAGAAGTAGAGAAAACCTCCCTTTCAGACCAAAGGGAATGAAAGTTTTCAAGTGAGAATATAATTTTCCTCATGGGCATTGTCTACCTTAGAAAAACTACTATGGAACATGCCTGTGACTATAGACTTGTAGTTCAGGCGGCAGAAGATTAGAGATGGGACTCGGGCTCTCCCTTGACTTGCATCCTCTGGTCTGCTTATCACAAACCAGGAGGAAAAGAAAGCTCGGCATCAGAAGCAATGGGTGGCAGGCCTATTAATGGCTGATCTGTACAGTGATCTGCCCTCAAGGAGACCCAACAGGCCAGTCCACTGCAGTGGCTTTCAATGTGGTAAGCCTGGGCTTCAGCAGAAGTCAGCCTGTGAAGAGCCCTGGCAGCTCTGCCAAGAGTTGGATCACTGGAAATGGACCTGCCCTGGAGTCGAAGGATGCCCAAGTCAGAGCCACAGATCTTATTGGCTCTAAGCTGAAAAGCCCTTCACTCAGCCCAACTTCCAAAGTGACCACTGCAGCTGAGGGTTTGGTCAAGTAGGGTCAGAAACATTGCAGGCAGAACTGTAAATTTCTTGTTAGAGATGCCCCCTGCATTTACCTGGCGAGCTCTCCTCCCAGGCCAGCCAAGTAATGAAAGTCAACAGAGTGCCTTCCCCTAGGAGGTTCACACCTCCCTTAGGATATACCCCATGTGAAGAGATAGATAGGTCTGGGCCTCTGAATTTACAAGGCCTAAAGCCCACCAGATTATTATCAAGCCCCTTCTCTCAGGTTCTATTTGCCTCTCAATCAGAAAAATTACTTGTAGCTTAGACAGCACCTTTCTTAGCTCCTCTAATAATGACTCTGTCCTTTGTTCTAGGCCCTGTCTAGTGCATTTGGGCCTCAGTCCTTTGTAATCATAACCTCTACTCTACCACCAATGGCTCTACTCCCAACCTGTGTGTACTGATGGTCCTCTTCCCCACTTAATGCTGTATAATTGTTCAATTATAAGAGTGGTAAATGCCACTCTTAGGATCATTGGTTACTATCCTCACTCTGTCTTTTATGACCTTGTCTAAATATGATCAGAGTCGGTAAACTTGGAAGGCTTCCATAGCCTTGGCAACTCATGATGACAGCCTAGGATGGTTACTGGCACCATAAAATAGAGTGTCAATTTGTAGGGCCAACAACAGGAGCCACTGTGCACTTGCTCCTCATGTGGGATCTCTGTCCTTAAAGTGCTGTACATTGTAATTTAATGCTATAACTAGTACTCAAACAGTATGTTTCACTTTGTGTTTCTATATGGGTGCAAACTGTTAAAATCTTTACTTCATATATACTAAATTGATCTTCTGTATATAAAGAGAATTGAAAATGAATCTTGATGCAAATGAAAGGGGAGAGGGAGCGGAAGAGGGGAGGGTTGTGGGTGGTAGGGAAGTTATGGGAAGGGGAAGCCATTGTAATCCATAAGAAGTACACTGGAAATTTATATTCATTAAATAAAAGCTAAAAAAAAGGAAAAAAAATAAAGTCCATTGATAATATCCAGAAAACACAAACACAGAGGCTTTCACAATATTTCGGATTCAGTTAGCCAAAACACAACTGGATATTTCTGGTTTCATCCAGTCATATCCGGACAAACTGGTGTGGAATTCGTATGCAATGGACCGAGATATTCACAGTTAAAATGGTTTTGGGAAAAGCAAAGTCATTTCGTTAGGCAAGTGCATAAAATGTCATCTATACAAACAGATATATCATGTTTGTTTGCTACAGTTCCTCTAGCTTTCTCCATAGAAAATACAAATATGTTCAGCTGGTGTCTCCATGTGGAATGAATTACCGTACCCAAGTTGAAAATAAAATGTTCCCCGATAAAAAACATTCAAAACACTAAAGTCCATTGATAATATCCTGAAAACACAAACACAGAAGCTTTCACAATATTTCGGATTGAGTTAGCCAAAACACAACTGGATATTTCTGTGTCCATCCAGTCATATCCGGACAAACTGGTGTGGAATTCGTATGTAATGGACCGACAAAATCACAGTAAAAAATGGATTTGCAGAATAGTAAAGTCTTTTCGTTAGGCAAGTTCATAAAATGTCATCTAGACAAACAGAAATATCATGTTTTGTTGCCACAGTTCCTCTAGGTTTCTCCCTAGAAAATACGAATGTGTAGAGCTGGTGTCCCCATGTGGAACCAATTACTGTATCCAAGCTCAAAATAAAATGTTCCCTGATAAAAAACATTCAAAAAAAATAAAGTCCGTTGATAATATCAGGAATACACAAACACAGAGGCTGTAGCAATATCTGGGATGGAGTTAGCCAAAACAAAACCGGATATTTCCGGTTTCATCCAGTCACATCTGGACAAATTGGTGTGGAATTCGTATGCAATGGACCGAGAAAAGCACAGTAAAAATGGTTTAGAATAGCAAAGTCTTTTCGTTAGGCACGTGCATAAAATGTCATCTATACAAACAGAAATATCATGTTTGTTTCACGCAGTTCCTCTCGATTTCTCCCTAGAAAATATGAATGTGTAGAGCTGGTGTCCCCAGTATGAAGCAATTAGTGTTTCAACAGTACACAATTAAATGTTCCCTGATAAAAAGCATTCAAAACAATAAAGTCCGTGGATAATATCAGGAATAAACAAACTCAGAGTCTGTAGCAATATCTGGGATTGAGTTAGCCAAATCAAAACCGGATACTTCCAGTTTCAGCCAGTCATATCCGGTAAGCTGGTGTGGAATTCGTATGCAATGAACCAAAAAAATCACAGTAAAAATGGTTTTGGGGAAAAGCAAAGTCTTTTCGTTCGGCAAGTGCATAAAATGTCATCTATACAAACACAAATATCATGTTTGTTTGCCGCAGTTCCTCTTGTTTTCTCCCTAGAAAATACAAATGTGTAGAACAGGTGTCTCCATGTGGAACCAATTAGTGATTCCAAGCACAAAATTAAATGTTCCCTGACAAAAAATATTCAAAACAATAAAGTCCATCGATAATATCCAGAAAACACAAACACGGAGGCTGTAGCAATATTTCGGATTGAGTTAGCCAAAACACAACCGTATATTTCTGTTTTCATCCAGTCATATGCGGAAAATCTGGTGTGGAATTCGTATGCAATGGACCAAGCAAATCACAGTACAAATGGTTTTGGAGAAAAGCAAAGTCTTTTCATTAGGCAAGTGCATAAAATGTCATCTATACAAACAGAAATATCATGTTTGTTTGCCGCAGTTCCTCTAGCTTTCTCCCTAGAAAATACGAATATGTAGAGCTGGTGTCGCCATGATGAAGCAATTACTGTATCCAAGCTCAAAATAAAATGTTCCCAGATAAAAATATATTCAAAATAATAAAGTCCGTGAATAAAATCCAGAAAACGCAAACATAGAGGCTGTAGCAACATTGGGGATTGAGTTTGCCAAAACAAAACGGGATATTTCCAATTTCAGCCAGTCATATCCGAGCAACTGGTGTGGAATTCGTATGCAATGGACTGAGAAAATCACAGTAAAAATGATTTTGGATAAAAGCAAAGCCTTTCCGTTAGGCAAGTTCATAAAATGTCATGTATGCAAACAGAAATGTCATGTTTGTTTGCCGCAGTTCCTCTAGCTTTATGCTTAGAAAATAAGAATGTGTAGCGCTGGTGTCCCCATGTGGAACCAATTAGTGTTTCAATGGTCCAAAATTAAATGTTCCCTGATAAAAAAACATTCAAAACAATAAAGTCCATCGATAATATCCAGAAAACAAAAACACAGAGGCTTTCACATTATTTCGGATTGCGTTAACCAAAACAAAACCGGATATTTCTGGTTTCATCCAGTCATATCCGACAAAGTGGTGTGTAATTCGTATGCAATGGACAGAGAATATCACAGTAAATATGGTTTTGGAGAAAAGCAAAGTCTTTTCGTTAGGCAAGTGCATAAAATGTCATCTAGACAAACAGAAATATCATGTTTGTTTGCGCAGTTCCTCTAGCATTCTCCCGGGAAAATACGAACGTGTAGAGCTGGTGTCTCCATGTGGAACCAATTAGTGTTTCCAAGCACAACATTAAATGTTACCTAAAAAAAAAAACATTGAAAACAATAAAGTCCGTGGATAATATCAGGAATACACAAACACAGAGGCTGTAGCAATATTTCAGATTGAGTTATCCAAAACAAAACAGGATATTTCCGGTTTCATCCAGTCATATCCGGAAAAACTTGTGTGGAATTCATATGCAATGGACCGAGAAAATCACAGTAAAAATGGTTTTGGAGAAAAGCAAAGTCTTTTCGTTAGGCAAGTGCATAAAATGTCATCTATACAATTAGAAATATCATGTTTCTTTGCCGCAGTTCCTCTAGCTTTCTCCCTAGAAAATACGAATGCGTAGAGCTGGTGTCTCCATTTGGAACAAAGTTAGTGTTTCGAAGCACAAAATTTAATGTTTCCTGAAAACAAACAAACAAAAAAAAACATTCAAAAAATAATGCCCGCGGATAATATCAGGCATAGACAAACACAGAGGCTTTCACAATATTCCGATTGAGTTAGCCAAAACAAAACCTTATATTTCCGATTTCATACAGTCATACCCGGACAACTGGTGTTGTTTTCGTATGCAATGGACTAGATATTCACAGTAAAAGTGGTTTTGTAGAAAAGGAAAGACTTTACGTTAGGCAAGTGTATAAAATGTCATCTATATAAACAGAAATATCATGTTTGTTTGCCGCAGTTCCTCTAGGTTTCTCCCTAGAAAATACAAATATGTAGAGCTGGTGTCTCCATGTGGAAACTATTAGTGTTTTGCAGCAGCAAATTAAATGTTATCTGATAAAAAACATTCAATACAATAAACTCTGTGGATAATATCAGGAATACACATACACAGATTCGGTAACAATATCTGGGATTTAGTTAGCGATAAAAATACCGGATATTTCCTGTTTCATACGGTCATATATGGACAAACTGGTGTGGATTTCCTATGTAATGGACCGAGAAAATCACAGTACAAATGGTTTTGGAGGAAAGCAAAGTCTTTTCGTTAGGCAAGTGCGTAAAATGTCATCTAGACAAACAGAAATATCATGTTTTTTTGCGCAGTTCCTCTAGCTTTCTCCCTGGTAAATACGAATGTGTATAGCTGGTGTCTCCATTTGGAACCAATTAGTGTTTCCAAGCACAACATTAAGTGTTACCTAAAAAAAAAAAACATTCAAAAAAATAAAGTCCGTGGATAATATCAGGAATACACAAACACAGAGGCTGTAGCAATATTTCAGATTGAGTTATGCAAAACAAAACCGGATATTTTGGTTTCATCCAGTCATATCCGGACAAACTTGTGTGGAATTCATATGCAATAGACCGAGAAAATCCAAGTGAAAATGGTTTTGGAGAAAAGCAAAGTCTTTTCGTTAGGCAAGTGCTTAAAATGTCATCTATACAATCAGAAATATCATGTTTCTTTGCCGCAGTTCCTCTAGCTTTCTCCCTAGAAAATACGAATGCGTAGAGCTGGTGTCTCCATGTGGAACAGAGTTTGTGTTTCGAAGCACAAAATTTAATGTTCCCTGAAAACAACAACAACAATAAAAAATTCAAAAAATAATGCCCGTGGATAATATCAGGAATAGACAAATACAGAGGCTTTCACAATATTTCGGATTGAGTTAGCCAAAACAAAACCTTATATTTCCGGTTTATCCAGTCATATCCGGACAAGCTGGTGTGGAATTCATATGCAATGGACCGAGATATTCACAGTAAAAATGGTTTTGGAGAAAAGCGAAGACATTACGTTAGGCAAATGTATAAAATGTCATCTATATAAACAGAAATATCATGTTTGTTTGCCGCAGTTCCTCTAGGTTTCTCCCTAAAATACTAATATGTAGAGGTTGTGTCTCCATGTGGAAACTATTAGTGTTTTGCAGCACCAAATTAAATGTTACCTGATAAAAAACATTCAATACAATAAAGTCTGTGGATAATACCAGGAATACTCAAACACAGATATGGTAACAATATCTGGGATTGAGTTAGCCATAACAATACTGGATATTTCCTGTTTCATACGGTCATATATGGACAAACTGGTGTGGAATTCCTATGCAATGTACCGAGAAAATCACAGTACAAATGGTTTTGTAGAAAAGCAAAGTATTTTCGTTAGGCAAGTGCATAAAATGTCGTTGATACAAACAGAAATATCATGTTTGGTTGCCGAAGTTCCTCTAGCTTTCTCCCTAGAAAATAAGAATGTGTAGAGCTGGTATTCCCATGATGAACAATTTCGTGTTTCAACGGTACAAAATTAAATGTTCCCTGATAAAAACATACAAAACAATAACTCCCTCGATAATATCCAAAATACACAAACATAGAGTCTTTCAAAATGTTTCGGATTGAGTTAGCCAAAACACAACCGGATATTTCTGGTTTCATCCAGTCATATCCAGACAAAATGGTGTGGAATTCGTACGCAATGGACCGAGAAAGTCACAGTAAAAATGGCTTTGGAGAAAAGCAAAGCCTTTTCGTTAGGCAAGTGCATAAATTGTCATCTATAAAAACAGAAATATCATGTTACTTTACCGCAGTACATCCAGCTTTCTCCATAGAAAATGCGAATATGTAGACCTGGTGTATCCATGTGAAACCAATTAGTGTTTCCAAGTCCAAAATTCGATGTTCCCTCAAAAAAACCATTCAATAAATATAGTCCGTGAATAATATCAGGAATACACAAACACAGAGGCTGTAGCAATATCTGGGATTGAGTTAGCCAAAACAAAACCGGATTTATCCGGTTTCATCCAGTCATATCCGCACACGCTGGTGTGGAATTCGTATGCAATGGACGGAGAAAATAACAGTAAAAATGGTTTTGGAGAAAAGCAAAGTCTTTTCGTTCGGCAAGTGCATAAAATGTCATCTATACAAACAGAATATCATGTTTGTTTGCCGCAGTTCCTCTAGTTTTCTCCCTAAATATACGAATGTGTAGAGTTGGTTTCCCCATGATGAACCAACTAATGTTTCTACGGTACAAAAATAAATGTTCCCTGAAAAAAAGCATTTAAAAAAATAATTCCATGGATAATATCAGGAATACACAAACACAGAGGCTGTAGCAATATCTGGGATTGAGTTAGCCAAAACAAAACTGGATATTTACGGTTTCATCCAGTCATATCCGGACAAACTGTTGTGGAATTCCTATGCAATGGACCGAGAAAATCACAGTAAAAATGGTTTTTGAGAAAAGCAAAGTCATTTCGTTAGGCATGTGCATAAAATGACATCTATATAAACAGAAATATCATGTTTGTTTGTCGCAGTTACTCTAGCTTTCTACCTAGAAAATATGAATGTGTAGAGCTGGTGTCTCCATGTGGAACTAATTATTGTTTCCACGCACAAACTTAAATGACCCCAGAAAAAAAACATTGAAAAAAATAAAGTCCATGGATAATATCAGGAATAAACAAACACAGAGGCTGTAGCAATATCTGTGATTGAGTTAGACAAAACAAAACCGGATATTTCCAGTTTCATCCAGTCATATCCGGACAAACTGGTGTGGAATTCGTAAGCAATGGACCGAGAAAATCACAGTAAAAATGGTTTTGCAGAAAAGCAAAGTCTTTACGTTAGGCAAGTACATAAAAAGTAATCTACAGAAATATCATGTTTGTTTGCCACAGTTCCTCTAGCTTTCTCCCTAGAAAATACCAATGTGTAGAGCTGGTGTTTGCAATATGAACCAATTAGTGTTTCAATGGTACAAAATTAAATTCTCCCTGAAAAAATGAATTTAAAAAAATAAAGTCCGTGGATAATATCAGGAATAAACAAACACAGAGGCTGTAGCAGTATTTTGGATTGAGGAAGCAACACCACAACCAGATATTTCCGGGTTCATGCAGTCATATCTTCACAAAGCGGTGTGGAATTCATATGCAATGGACAGAGAAAATCACAGTAAAAATGGTTTTGGAGAAAATCAAAGTCATTTCCTTAGGCAAGTTCATAAAATGTCATCTATACAAACAGAAATATCATCTTTGTTTGCCGCAGTTCCTCTAGAAATCTCCCTAGAAAATACGAATGTGTAGAGCTGGTGTCTCCATGTGGAACCAGTTACTGTATCCAAGCTCAAAATAAAATGTTCCCTGAGAAAAAACATTCAAAACAATAAAGTCCATCGATAATATCCAGAAAACATAAACACAGAGGCTGTAGCAATATCTGGGATTGAGTTAGCCAAAACAAAACCGGATATTTTTGGTTTCATCCAGTCATATCTAGACAAACTGGTGTGGAACTCGTATGGAATGGACCGAGAAAATTACAGTAAAAATGGTTTCAGAGAAAAGCAAAGTCTTTTCGTTAGGCAAGTGCATAAAATGTCATCTATACAACAGAAATATCATGTTTGTTTGCCACAGTTCCTATAGCTTTCTCCCTAGAAAATACGAATGTGTAGAGCTGGTGTCTCCATGTGGAAACAATTAGTGTTTCCAAGCAAAAAATTAAATGTTCCCTGAAAAAAAAAAACATTCAAAACAATAAAGTCCGTGGATAATATCAGGAATACACAAACACAGAGGCTGTAGCAATATCTGGGATTGAGTTAGCCAAAACACAAGCAGATATTTCTGGTTTCTTCAAGTCATATCCAGACAAAGTGGTGTGGAATTCGTATGCAATGGACCGAGAAAATCACAGTACAAATGGTTTTGGAGAAAAGCAAATCTTTTCGTTAGGCAAGTGCATAAAATATCATCTAGACAAACAGAAATATCATGTTTGTTTCCCGCAATTCCTATAGGTTTTTCCATAGAAATTACAAATGTAATTACTGACGCCATGAACAAGAGTGTCAAATTGTTAAGTCAGCAACAGGAGTCACTGTGTACTTACATCCCTTGTAGGATCTGTCCTTAATGTGTTGTCTAATGTGCAGTGATGCTATAACTAGTACTGAAACAGTATTTCTACACTTTGTGTTTCTGCATGGGTACAAACTGATGAGATCTTTACTAATTATATACTGAATCGATCTTCTGTATATAAAGATAATTGGAAATGAAAAAAAAAACCTGGTGTTAAATTGGAAATGGCATAGAAAATTAATTAATTTTAAAAAAATATTATGTAGGATCTCTACTTTAATGTGCTGTACACTCTTATTTAATGCTATAACTAGTACTCCAACAGTATTTTTTTTTCACTTTGTGTTGCTATATGGGGGCAAACTGTTGAAATCGTTACCTAATTTATACTAAACTGATCTTTTGTATATAAAGAGAATTGAAAATGAATCATGATGTGATTGGAAAGGGAGAGGGAGTGGGAGAGGGGAGGGTTGTGGGTGGGAGGGAAGTTTTGGGAGAGGAAACCCATTGTAACCCATGAGCTGTACTTTGGAAATTTATATTCATGAAATAAAAGTTTAATAAAAAAAAAGAAATTACGAATGTGTAGAGCTGGTGTCTCCATGTGGAAACAATTAGTGTTTCAATGGTACAAAATTAAATGTTCCCTGATAAAAAACATTCAAAACAATAAAGGCTGTGGATAATATCAGGAATACACAAACACAGAGGCTGTAGCAATATATGGGATTGAGTTAGGCAAAACACAACCAGATATTTCCGGTTTCATGCAGTCATATCCAAACAAAGTGGTGTGGAATTCGTATGCAATGGATCGAGAAAATCACAGTAAAAATGGTTTTGGAGAAAATCAAAGTCTTTTCGTTAGGCAAGTGCATAAAATGTCATCTATACAAACAGAAATATCATCTTTGTTTGCTGCAATTCCTCTAGCTTTCTCCCTAGAAAATACGAATGTGTAGAGCTGGTGTCTCCATGTGGAACCAGTTACTGTATCCAAGCTCAAAATAAAATGTTCCCTGAGAAAAAACATTCAAAACAATAAAGTCCATCGATAATATGCAGAAAACATAAACACAGAGGCTGTAGCAATATCTGGGATTGAGTTAGCCAAAACAAAACCGGATATTTCCAGTTTCATCCAGTCATATCCGGACAAACTGGTGTGGAATTCGTATGCAATGGACCGAGAAAATCACAGTAAAAATGGTTTCAGAGAAAAGCAAAGTCTTTTCGTTAGGCAAGTGCATAAAATGTCATCTATACAAACAGAAATATCATGTTTGTTTACCGCAGTTCCTCTAGTTTTCTCCCTAGAAAATACGAATGTGTAGAGCTGGTGTCTCCATGTGGAAACAATTAGTGTTTCCAAGCAAAAAATTAAATGTTCCCTGAAAAAAATATTCATAACAATGAAGTCCGTGAATAATATCAGGAATACACAAACACAGAGGCTGTAGCAATATCTGGGATTGAGTTAGCCAAAACACAAGCAGATATTTCTGGTTTCATCCAGTCATATCCGGACAAAGTGGTGTGGAATTCCTATGCAATGGACTGAGAAAATAACAGTACAAATCTTTTTGGAGAAAAGCAAGTCTTTTCGTTAGGCAAGTGCATAAAATGTCACCTACACAAACAGAAATATCATATATGTTTGCCGCAATTCCTATAGGTTTTTCCATAGAAATTACAAATGTAATTACTGACGCCATGAACAAGAGTGTCAAATTTAAGTCACCAACAGGAGTCACTGTGTACTTACATCCCATGTGGGATCTGTCCTTAATGTGTTGTCTAATGTGCAGTGATGCTATAACTAGTACTGAAACAGTATTTCTACACTTTGTGTTTCTGCATGGGTACAAACTGATGAGATCTTTACTAATTATATACTGAATCGATCTTCTGTATATAAAGATAATTGGAAATGAAAAAAAAAACCTGGTGTTAAATTGGAAATGGCATAGAAAATTAAATAATTTTTTAAAATATTATGTAGGATCTCTACTTTAATGTGCTGTACACTCTTATTTAATGCTATAACTAGTACTCCAACAGTATTTTTTTTTCACTTTGTGTTGCTATATGGGGGCAAACTGTTGAAATCGTTACCTAATTTATACTAAACTGATGTTTTGTATATAAAGAGAATTGAAAAGGAATGATGATGTGATTGGAAGGGGAGAGGGAGTGCGAGAGGGGAGGGTTGTGGGTGAGAGGGAAGTTTTGGGAGAGGAAACCCATTGTAACCCATGAGCTGTACTTTGGAAATTTATATTCATGAAATAAAAGTTTAATAAAAAAAAGAAATTACGAATGTGTAGAGCTGGTGTCTCCATGTGGAAACAATTAGTGTTTCAATGGTACAAAATTAAATGTTCCCTGATAAAAAACATTCAAAACAATAGTCTGTGGATAATATCAGGAATACACAAACACAGAGGCTGTAGCAATATATGGGATTGAGTTAGGCAAAACACAACCAGATATTTCTGGTTTCATGCAGTCATATGCGGACAAACTGGTTTGGAATTCGTATGCAATGGACCGAGAAAATCACAGCAAAAATGGTTTTGGAGAAAAGCAACGTGTTTTCGTTAGGCAAGCGCATAAAATATCATCGGTGAAAACAGAAATATCATCTTTGTTTGCCGCAGTTCCTCTAGCTTTCTCCCTAAAAAATACGAATGTGTAGAGCTGGTGTCACCATGAGGAACCAATTAGTATTTCCAAGGACAAAACTAAATGGTCCCTGATACAAAACATTCCAATAAATAAAGTCTGTGGATAATATCAGGAATACACAAACACAGAGGCTGTAGCAATATCTGGGATTGTGTTAGCCAGAACAAAACCAGATATTCCTGGTTTCTTCCAGGAATATCCGAAAAAATGGTGTGGAATTCATATGAAATGGACGGAGAAAATCACAGTAAAAATGGTTCTGTTGAAAAGCAAAGTCTTTTCGTTAAACAAGTGCATAAAATGTCATCTATAATAACAGAAATATGATGTTTGTTTGCCACAGTTCCTCTAGCTTTCTCCTTAGAAAATATGAATGTGTAGAGCTTGTCCCCATGTGGAACCAATTAGTGTTTCAATGGTACAACATTAAATGTTCCTTGATAAAGACATTCAAAACAATAAATTCCATCGATAATATCCAGAAACACAAACACAGAGGCTGTAGCAATATCTGGGATTGAGTTAGCCAAAATAAAACGGGATATTTCCGGTTTCATCCAGTCATATCCGGATAAACTGGTGTGGAATTCATATGCAATGGACCGAGAAAATCACAGTAAAAATGGTTTTTTAGAAAAGCAAAGTCTTTTCATTAGGCAAGCGCCTAAAATGTCATTTATACAAACAGAAATATTATGTTTTTTTCCCGCAGTTCCTCAAGCTTTCACCCTAGATAATACGAATATGTAGAGCTGTTGTCCCCATGATGAACCAATTAGTATTTCTACGGTACAAAATTAAATATTCCCTGAGAAAAATATTCAAAACAATAAAGTCCATCGATAATATCAAGAAAACACAAACACAGAGGCTTTCACAATATTTCGGATTGAGTTAGCCAAAACAAAACTGGATATTTCTGTTTTCATCCAGTCATACCCGGCAAAAGTCGTTTGGAATTAAGATGCAATGGACCGAGAAAATCACAGTAAACATGGTTTTGGAGAAAAGCAAAGTCTTTTCGTTAGGCAAGTGCATAAAATGTCATCTATACAAACAGAAATGTCATGTTTGTTTGCCGCAGTTCCTCTAGCTGTCTCCCTAGAAAATACAAATATGTAGAGCTGGTGTCTCCATGTGGAACCAATTAGTGATTCCAAGCACAAAATTAAATGATCCCTGATAAAAAACATTCAAAACAATAAAGTCCGTGGATAATATCAGGAATACACAAACACAGAGGCTGCAGCAATATCTGGGATTGAGTTAGCCAAAACAAATCCGGATATTTCCGGTTTCATCCAATCATATCCAGACAAACTTGTGTGGAATTCATATGAAGTGTACCGAGAAAATCACAGAAAAATGGTTATGGAGAAAAGCAAAGTCTTTTCGTTAGGCAAGTGCATAAAATGTCATCTATCCAAACAGAAATATCATGTTTGTTTGCTGCAGTTCCTCTAGCAGTCTCCCTAGAAAATACGAATGTGTAGAGCTGGTGTCCACATGATGAACCTATTAGTGTTTCTACGGTACAAAATTAAATGTTCCCTGATAAATATAGTCAAAAAAATAAAGTCCATCTATGATATCCAGAAAACACAAACACAGAGGCTTTCACAATATTCCGGATGGAGTTAGCCAAAACACAACCGGATATTTCTGTTTTCATCCAGTCATAACGGGTAAAAGTTGTTTGGAATTCGTATGCAATGAACCAAAAAAATCACAGTAAAAATGGTTTTGGAGAAAAGCAAAGTCTTTTCTTTGGCAAGTGCAGAAAATGTCATCTATACAAATAGAAATATCATGTTTGTTTGCCGCAGATCCTGTAGCTGTCTCCATAGAAAGTTCGAATGTGTAGAGCTGGTGTCTCCATGTGGAACCAATTAGTGTTTCCAAGATCAAAATTAAATATTCCCTGATAAAAAACATTGAAATCAATAAAGTTCGTTGATAATATCAGGAATACACAAACACAGAGGCTTTCACAATATTCCGGATGGAGTTAGCCAAAACACAACCGGATATTTCTATTTTCATCCAGTCATATCCGGACAAAGTGGTGCGGAATTCATATGCAGTGGACCGAGAAAATCACAGTAAAAATGGTTTTGGAGAAAATCAAAGTCTTTTCGTTAGGCAAGTGCATAAAATGTCATCTATACAAACAGAAATATCATGTTTGTTTGCCGCAGTTCCTCTAGCTTTCTCCCTAGAAAATACGAATGTGTAGAGATGGTGTCTCCATGTGGAACCAATTAGTGTTTCCAAGATCAAAATTAAATGTTCCCTGATAAAAAACATTCAAAACAATAAAGTACGTGGAAAATATCAGCAATACACAAACACAGAGGCTGTAGCAATATCTGGATTGACTTAACCAAAAAAAAACCTGGATATTTCCGGTTACATCCAGTCATATCCCAACAAACTGGTGTGGAATTCATATGAAGTGTACCGAGAAAATCACAGTAAAAATGATTTTGGAGAATAGCAAAGTCTTTTCATTAGGCAAGTGCCTAAAATGTCATTTATACAAAGAGAAATATCATGTTTCTTTGCCGCAGTTCCTCTAGCTTTCTCCCTAGAAAATACGAGTGTGTAGAGCTGATCTCCCCATGATGAACCAATTAGTGTTTCAACGGTACATAATTAATGTTCCCTGATAAAAAGCATTCAAAACAATAAATCCGTGGATAATATCAAGAATACACAAACACAGAGGCTGTAGCAATATCTGGTATTGAGTTAGCCAAAACAAAACTGGATATTTCTGGTTTCATCCAGTCATATCCAGACAAACTTGTGTGGAATTCAAGCCTGGAGAACGCGGAGGGAAGCCCCGTGACCCCTCCCTGCTTCCCTCTCCCCCAACAACTCTGACTGCTATTGACAAACCCCCAACTTTTTCCCACAGACTTGCACCCCTGACCAAGGCATCTACCCAGGGGATGGTGAGAGGGCCGGGCAGGGGGTCGTGAGTGCAGCCCCGGGAAAGCATGAAAATGCCACTTTGGTTTCGCCTTTGCCAACCACAGCCCCGCGGACCCTGTCCCTGCCCAAAGACGCAGGCCTGGAGCGTCTGGGTATCCTGGAGTGAGAGCGGGGGAGGGAGGAGAAGGAGGGCGGGAGGGTGTGTGAAGGCACCCCCAAACACCTTACCGTCTTGGCAGCCCCCTCCCCGAAAGTCGCTCAGCCAGAGTCTGGGGTAAACAGGGAGCAGCACAGTGGACTAGGACTTGGAGGGAGCGCAGCCCAGGAGGAGTTTCCAGAGCAGCTCCGTGGTGGGGGCTGCTCCGGAGTCGCTGGGCAATCGCTTTGCTGCTGGGTGGCGAGGCCGCTGCTCTGCGGGCAGCCCAGGGGAGGTGTGTGTTCGCGTGCCTGTGAGCGGAGCCTGGGGACAGGGCCGCTGCTCACTGGCTCGCGTGTCCCCTCGCTGCCCCCTCTGCCCCCACTGAAGGATCAGTGACTCATCCCGGCGCTGGCGCGCCCTAGGCCCCGTGCATCCACCAGGGCTACAGTTCTCCTGGCCGCTGCTGCCGCCGCCACCGCCGCAGTGGCTGCCTCCCCTTCCTCCTCCTCATTTTAATTCAGGGAACAGGCTCACAGCCCCAGCCCAAGCACACAGCCCCTTCCTGGCTGCCCAATGCCGCCTCCCACAGCTTTCCCGCAGGGCCAGCTCCTCTGCTGCGGCCAGGGAGTGGGAGTGAGCATGAGTGGTGGCAGTGGCAAGGTGGAAGGAAGAAGGTAGCAGGGCAGGGTGCACCATAAAAATTATTGTGATTACATGTAAAATCTGTGATTTTATAAAATTACCATTGTTATGTAATCAACCATATTATCATCAAAACCCTATTGATGTCATAATCACTCAGGATTTCATAAGCCACCAATGCGATATCATAAACTAAGCACTGTGATGTCAAATTATAAAAGTTATTGTGATGCCACAAATCCAATTTCGTTACATCATGATCAATTAAGATGTCCTAAACCACCATTGTGATACTATAATGAGTAATGATGTCATAAAACAATTATGTCATAAATCAGGATTTTGTTAGCATAAAATATTGTACTGCAATAAAACTGCCTTTGTTATGTCACAATTAATTGTGGTGTCATAAAAATACTTATAATGAAATAAACCAACCACTCTGGTATCATAAAACTACCATTGTGACATAATGGTCAATTGCAATTTCATAAACAACCCTAGTGATGTCATAATGACCATTGTGATCTCATAAAATTACCACTGTGTTGTCATAATCAGTTGTGAGTCATTGAAATAATTAGGACACCCTAAACTTACCATTATGACATCATAATTAATCATTATGATATCATTCAATTGTGAAATCATAAAAACCATTGTGATGTCATAAACCTATGATTATGATCTCTTAGTCAATTACTATATCATAAATCATCACTGTGATGGCATTATCAATTGTGATGTCATAAAACACAAGGTGGATGTTATAATCAATTCTGATATTATGAAAAACATTTTGATGTTATATAAAAATATTGTGCTGGCATAAATATGTAGTTCTAATATCATAGGTCAAACATTGTGTAGTCATGATTACAAATTAAAGCCATGAAAATCATTGTGATGTCATAAATCTGCCATCATGAGATAATAATCAATTGAATGTCATAAATAAGCACTGTGTGGACATGAATTTCCATTGTAATTTATCATTTGTGAAGTCATGAACCAATATTTTGATATTATAAGCCTCTATGTGATGTCATAAAACTGCCAATATGTTATAAAACATTGAGGTAATTAAAATAATTTTGAAGTCAAAAGCTGTTATATGAAAAACCATGTTATAAATGACATAAAGCTATCAATTATGTCATAAAAATTGTGATTTTGTAAAATCCTTGTAATTTCCTAATCAATAATATTTGATAATTATATAATTACCATTATGATGTCATAATCATCAATTAACATAAAAACCATTGTGATGTCATATCTACCAATATGAAGTCATAATCAATTTGTGATGCCATAAACCACCATTGTGGTAACATAAACAATTATAAACCATTGTGATGTCATCTCAATTGTGATGTTATGAACAATCATTATCATGTTGTAGCTGGGATGTTCTAAAATCTATTGTGATGCCATAAGCCAATATTATGATAGCATAACATACCATTGTGTTGCCATAACATGACACTGTTATGTCATGATAAATTGTGATGTCACAAAATGCCATAAAAATCATTCTAATGTCATAAAACAACCATTTGATGTCATCGATATTGCAGGCTTAAAAGCCACTGTGATGTTATGAACCTATCATTGTGACATTATAATCAATTCTGATGTCAATAAAACAATGTGATGTTATAAAGCTACCATTATGATGTCATAGTTGTGAACACATAAAAACCATTTGTGATGTCACAAATCGAACTTTAGGGAGTCATAATTGTGATGTGGTAAAATGCCATTGTGGTATGAAAATCAATTGTGATATCAGGAAAACCATTGTTTGGCCATCAATATTATGATACAATGAACCAAAAATAGTCATGTCACAAACCAACCACTATGATGTCATAATTAACTGTGAAGCCATGCATACTATTGTGACATTATAAACCTTGCATTGTGATGTCACATCCTCATTCCCTTGACCATCATTGGGATGTCATAATTAATTGTGATGTCATGAAAACCATTGTGATGACAAACCAATATTGTGATTTATACTGTGATGAACACAAAATTGTGATTTCATAAACTAGCTACTATGTTGTCATTAAAAAAAAAAAGAAAATGTCATCTATACAAACAGAAATATCATGTTTGTTTGCCGCAGTTCCTCTAGCTGTCTCCCTAGAAAATACGAATGTGTAGAGCGGGTGTCTCCATGTGGAACCAATTAGTGATTCCAAGCACAAAATTAAATGTTCCCTGATAAAAAAACATTCAAAACAATAAAGTCAGTGGATAATATCAGCAATACACAAACAGAGAGGCTGTAGCAATATCTGGGATTGAGTTAGCCAAAACAAATCCGGATATTTCCGGTTTCATCCAGTCATATCCAGACAAATTTGTGTGGAATTCATATGAAGTGTACCGAGAAAATCACAGAAAAATGGTTTTGGAGAAAAGCAAAGTCCTTTCGTTGGGCAAGTGCATAAAATGTCTTCTATACAAACAGAAATATCATGTTTGTTAGCCGCAGTTCCTCTAGCAGTCTCCCTAGAAAATATGAATGTGCAGAGCTGGTGTCCCCATGATGAACCAATTATTGTTTCTACGGTACAAAATTAAATGTTCCCTGACAAAAATATTCAAAACAATAAAGTCCATCGATAATATACAGAAAACACAAACACAGAGGCTTTCACAATATTTCGCATTGAGTTAGACAAAACACAACCAGATATTTCTGGTTTCATCCAGTCATATCCGGACAAAGTGGTGCAGAATTCGTATGCAATGGACTGAGAAAATCACAGTAAAAATGGTTTTGGAGAAAAGCAAAGTCTTTTCGTCAGGCAAGTGCATAAAATGTCATCTATACAAACAGAAATATCATGTTTCTTTGTCGCAGTTCCTCTAGCTGTCTCCCTAGAAAATACGAATGTGTAGAGCTTGTGTCCCCATGATGAACCAATTAGTGTTTCAACGGTACAAAATTAAATGCTCCCTGATAAAAACAATCAAAACAATAAAGTCCGTGGATGATATCAGGAATACACAAACACAGAGGCTCTAGCAATATCTGGGATTGAGTTAGCCAAAACAAAAGCGGATATTTCTGTTTTCATCCAGTCGTATCCGGACCAAATTTTGTGGAATTCATATGAAGTGTACCGAGAAAATCACAGAAAAATGGTTTTGGAGAAAAGCAAAGTCTTTTCGTTAGGCAAGTGCATAAAATGTCATCTATACAAACAGAAATGCATGTTTGTTTGTCGCAGTTCCTCTAGCTTTCTCCCTAGAAAATACGAATATGTTCAGCTATTTTCTCCATGTGGATCCAATTACTGTATCCAAGCTCAAAATAAAATGTGTCTTTACTAATTATATACTGAATTGATCTTCTGTATATAAAGAGAATTGGAAATGAAAAAAAACAACCTGGAGTTAAAAAGAAAATGGCATAGAAAATTAATTAATTTGAAAAAAAATTATGTAGGATCTCTGTCTTTAATGTGCTGTACATTGCTATTTAATGCTATAATTAGTAATCCAATGGTAGTTTTTTCACTTTATGTTGCTATATGGGCAAAATATTGAAATCTTTACGTAATATATACTAAACTGATCTTCTGTATATAAAGATAATTGAAAATGAATCATTACATGAATGGAACGGGAAAGGGAGCGGGAAAGGGGAGGGTTGCGGGCGGGAGGGAAGTTATGGTGGGGGGGAAGCCATTGTAACCCATAAGCTATACTTTGGAAATTTATATTCATTAAATAAAAGTTTAATAAAAAATGTTCCACGATAAAAAAGCATTCAAAAAAATAATGTCCGTTGAAAATATCCAGAAAACACAAACACAGAGGCTTTCACAATAATTCGGATTGAGTTAACCAAAACAAAACCGATATTTCAGGTTTCATCAAGTCATATCAGGACAAACTGGTGTGGAATTCTTATGAAGTGTACCGAGAAAATCACAGAAAAATGGTTTTGGAGAAAAGCAAAGTCTTTACGTTAGCCAAGTGTATAAAATGTCATCTATACAAACAGAAATATCATGTTTGTTTGCCGCAGTTTCTCTCGCAGTCTCGCTAGAAAATACGAATGTGTAGAGCTGGTTTCGCCATGATGAACCAATTAGTGTTTCGACGGTACAAAATTAAATGTTCCCTGATAAAAACATTCAAAACAATAAAGTCCATCGATAATATCCAGAAAACACAAACACAGATGCTGTAGCAATATTTGGGATTGAGTTAGCCAAAACAAAACTGGATATTTCTGGTTACATCCAGTCATATCCGGTAAACTGGTGTGGAATTCGTATGCAATGGACGGAGATATTAACAGTAAAATGGTTTTGGAGAAAAGCAAAGTCATTTCATTAGGCAAGTGCACTAAATGTCATCGATACAAACAGAAATATCATGTTTGTTTGCCACAGTTCCTCTAGCTTTCTCCCTAGAAAATAGGAATATGTTCAGCTGGTGTCTCCATGTGGAACCAATTACTGTATCCAAGCTCAAAATAAAATGTTCCCCGATAAAAAACATTCAAAACAATGAAGTCCGTTGATAATATCCAGAAAAAGCAAACACAGAAGCTGGAGCAATATCTGCGATTGAGTTAGCCAAAACAAAACCGGATATTTCTGGTTTCATCCAGTAATATCCAGACAAACTTGTTTGGAATTCGAATGCAATGGACCGAGAAAATCACAGTAAAAATAGTATTGGAGAAAAGCAATTTCTTTTCGTTAGGCAAGTGCATAAAATGTCATCTATACAAACAGAAATATCATGTTTGTTTGCTGCAGTTCCTCTAGCTTTCTCCCTAGAAAATACGAATGTGTAGAGCTGGTGTCCCCATGTAGAACCATTTAGTGTTTCAACGGTACAAAATTAAATGTTCCCTGATAAAAACATTCAAAACAATAAAGTCCATCGATAATATCCAGAAAACACAAACACAGAGGCTTTCACAATATTTCAGATTGAGTTAGCTAAAACACAACCGGATATTTCTGGTTTCATCCAGTCATATCCGGAAAAAGCCGTTTGGAATTCGGATGCAATGGACCGAGAAAATCACAGTAAAAATGGTTTTGGAGAAAAGCAAAGTCTTTTCATTAGGCAAGTGCATAAAATGTCATTGATACAAACAGAAATATCATGTTTGTTTGCCGCCGTTCCTCTAGTTTTCTCCCTAGAAAATACGAATATGTTCAGTTGGTGTCTCCATTTGGAACCAATTACTATATCCAAGCTCAAAATAAAATGTTCCGCAATAAAAAAACATTTAAAAGAATAAGTCCGGATAGGAAATTAGGAGAGTGGCAAGATGGCGGAATAGGCCGGGAGCACACAATTAGTCCGGGGCAGAGACAGTTTAATATAAGTGGAGATACTGCAGGGTCAAGGAAGAATAGGGGATGAAAAATCAGAGGATACACTTCCGGAACAAGTGATTCACAGTGTACCTGCGTGGAGAGCGTGGGAGCCCAAGTTCAGGACACCAGTGGCAGACTCAACACACCAGCGCTGGAACGTTACGTGAGCCGAACCTCAATAGCCCGAGACACCAGCGGGCAATTGGAAAGAGGAGGCTAGAGCGAACGAGGCTTGAAACTCCGTGGGGAAAAATTCTCCAGGCAAACTAGAAGAGAGAGAGGAAAAAAATAAGAAAAGTGACCGATACGGACACAAGTTTCTCTCTCTCTGCTCACCTCTAAAAGGAAGCAAGACAGAGCAGGCGCCATTTTGGACATACGTCATAAGCAGGGCGACCTCAGGTCTGCACCGGCCCTGAGCCTAGCAGAAACACCTGACTCTGGGGGGAAGGGTGACATAACAGGAGGTTAGGATCTAACTTGGCAACCCAGTGGGAGACTGCAGGAGAATTGGAGCCCACACTGAGGGCAGCACAGATTTCCTGTGTGGTCCGTGGGAAAGAGCTTCCGATCTCTGGCTCCTGTGGGTATATCATTTGCCTGCTGACTACCTCCAATTACGTTCAGCTGTGCAGAATTACTTCCCTTTTGAATCAAAAAAAGAAAGAGACATTTACCACACCTAACCTGGGAGTGTCATCTTTGACACACCCTCAACCCTGAGGAACCAAACACAGCTCTCAGTCCACACTCATCTCAAGCTTCTAAGACTCCATTGAAAGCAGGCAGTCCACTTAATATAGAGCCATAGTGTAACAAGAAAAAACACCACAGTGAAGAACCCAAATATCTCCAACATGCCAAACAACAAACACAACAACCAAGCTAACGAGAACAAGGAAGACACTATGATGCCCCCAAATGAAAAAGACACCCCAATTCAAGATTATGAAGACGGTGAGATCGAAGAAATGCAATAAGCGGATCTCCAAAAATTGATAAGAACATTAAGAAGTTCTCAAAAACAAATTCTTGAACTACAGAAATCCTTAATGGACAAGATAGAAAATCTCTCTCATGAAAATGAAATATTAAGGAGGAATCTAAATGAAATGAAACAACTAGTGGAACAAGAAACTGTGATAGTGATGAGAAATCATAATGAAATGAAGAATTCAATAGATCAAATGACAAACACATTAGAGAGCCTTAAAAACAGAATGGGTGAAGCAGAAGAGAGAATATCAGACTTAGAAGACGGAGAACAGGAAAGGAAACAGGCAAACCAAAGAAAAGAAGAGGAAATCAGAAATCTAAATAATATTGTCAGGAATCTATAGGATACTATTAAAAAACCCAACATTCGGGTTCTAGGAGTTCCTGAAGGCATGGAGAGGGAGAAAGGATTAGAAGGCATTTTCAGTGAGATACTAGCAGAAAATTTCCCAGGTTTGGAGAAGGAAAGAGGCATCTTAGTACAGGAAGCTTATAGAACCCCTAATAAACATGACCAAAAGAGATCCTCACCACGACATGTTGTAATCAAACTCACCACAGTGAAACATAAAGAGAAGATCCTAAAATGTGCAAGAGAGAAACGTCAGATTACTCTTAGAGGATCTCCAATTAGACTCACAGCAGACTTCTCATCAGAAACCCTACAAGCTAGAAGGGAATGGCGAGACATAGCCCAGGTACTAAGAGAGAAAAACTGCCAGCCCAGAATACTATATCCTGCAAAGCTCTCATTTGTGAATGAAGGTGAAATTAAGACTTTTCATAGCAAACAGAAACTGAAAGAATTTGTTGCCACTCATCCTGCCCTGCAAAAGATGCTTAAAGATGTGTTACACACAGAAACACAGAAACACGGTCACCAATATGAAAGAAGGTAAAGGAAGGAAACCTCACAGCAAAAGATCACAGGAAGCTCAATTTCTCTTTGACATAGAATTAAACTCTGATGCTCGGTTAAAGCAATGTGTTAAAGTAATCTATTATGTGCTCTTGATGTCTGTTAAATTCTAATTGTTCAAAAACAGCTGAATTTTTATTAAGAGCTATGGGTTATTTAAATAGGTGCTTATTTTCAAAGATTTGAATAGTCACCTTGTAACAATGATCAAATTTGGTCTATGTTATGTCATGATTTTAAGGAATCTTATTTCAACCAGATATTTTGGATTTTGAGCCTTCTTGGCATTCTTGACAGGTATTCAAAAAATCAAAGTTTCAAACAATCTGGTCTCTAAAATTTCCAGTAAACCCTGGACTTTGGTTTTTCCAGTTTGGGCCCAACTGAAAAAATCAAAGGACCTATGTCTCTCATCTTATAGAGACACCAACTAAGCAGGCTATTTGGATTATATTAGAAGGACTGTCAGGATGTGATGTGGTACTAGACTTTAAGTTTCTATAATGGAAAATGCTATTAATACAAATGTTTGAGAATTAAAAAGTCTAATGATCTTGTGTTACTAGACATGATAGTTATCGTAATGAGAAAGCCCCAGAGGCCTAAAGGGTTAAATACTTGTAAAATCCTACAGGTGCTTTCAAAAATACTGTGAAGTAAGCAAGTGCCTCTTGTTGGTTGATGAGTTTATAATTTTAAACATGGCGACTTAAAGTCTTTTGTCATCCATAGTTATATATGATGTGCTGCTCATAAAACTAAAGCGTTGTTGGTTCTGTGTTTAGCTGTCCTCCTATAGGTTCCTATGGAATTTTTCCAGCCACTTTTATTGCATTCAGTACTTTGGGATGGCTCTGTAAACAGATGAAGCCAATAATGTATTAACAGTACCAACTGAGAGAAAGTATGGTTAACTGAGGTTACGAAAAACAAAAAGCAATTCAAATCCATTGGCAATCTAGAAAAAGAGTTAAAGATTTTAAAAGCTATTATTAAAATTGCTATATTGGTTTATTATGCTATGTTATATGTGTGTACATATTGTATGTCCACATGGGGAAATTTTATTAAGAGTTTTATTTTAAATGGCTTATAGATAAGATTGTCCATAAATTTAAGCTGCTAAAATCAATCAAAGATACATTTTAATTGGTGTGACCTGAATCTCTGTATCATATGTTTTAGACTTGTTGGTAGAAAGAAACTAAAAACATTTTAGATGGTTGTGCTTAAGTTTACTGGCTAAACAAACTACACCATGTTAGATATTTAAGAGGTGTTTTCAAATACATGATTCTTAAAATTTATAGAAGGCATTGGACCTTCTGGTAAATGTTTTCTTAAGTTGGTATCTAATGGTTGAAGCTATTTGCTAAGTATTCATGTAATATTGCTATTGTCAGTAAGCGATCTAGGACTTGCTCCCTCATTTCTCTATTCTCAGCCCAACTTGTTCTTTCATTTCTCTATTCTCTTCAAGGTAGGAAACTAATTCTATTATAAAGGAATCTGTAGGACAGACAATTTAATCTTTAGACCATATAAAAGAGATGGCTAATATTTTCCTGTAATAGCATAGCCAAAATAAGAACTTAAATAATAATCTCGTAGTAGATTCACTTTGCCATCAGCGAAGTATACAGAAGTAGAGAAAACCTCCCTTTCAGACCAAAGGGAAAGAAAGTTTTCAAGTGAGAATATAATTTTCCTCATGGGCATTGTCTACCTTAGGAAAACTACTGCAGAACATGCCTGTGACAATAGACTTGTAGTTCAGGCCACCAAAGATTAGAGATGGGAAACGGGCACTCCCTTGACTTGCATCCTCTGGTCTGCTTTAACACAAACCAGGAGGAAAAGAAAGCTGGGCATCAGAAGCAATGGGTGGCAGGCCTATTAATGGCTGATCTGTACAGTGATCTGCCCTCAAGGAGACCCAACAGGCCAGTCCACTGCAGTGGCTTTCAATGTGGTAAGCCTGGGCTTCAGCAGAAGTCAGCTTGTGAAGAGTCCTGGTAGCTCTGCCAAGAGTTGGATCACTAGAAATGGACCTGCCCTGGAGTCGAAGGATGCCCAGGTCAGAGCCACAGTTCTTATTGGCTCTAAGCTGAAAAGCCCTTCACTCAGCCCAACTTCCAAAGTGACCACTGCAGCTGAGGGTTTGGTCAAGTAGGGTCAGCAACATTGCAGGCAGAACTGTAAATTTCTTGTTAGAGATGCCCCCTGCATTTACCTGGCCAGTGCTCCTCCCAGGCCAGCCAAGTAATGAAAGTCAACAGAGTGCCTTCCCCTAGGAGGTTCACACCTCCCTTAGGATATACCCCATGTGAAGAGATAGATAGGTCTGGGCCTCTGAATTTACAAGGCCTACAGCCCACCAGATAATTATCAAGCCCCTTCTATCAGGTTCTATTTGCCTCTCAATCAGAAAAATTACTTGTAGCTTAGACAGCACCTTTCTTAGCTCCTCTAATAATGACTCTGTCCTTTGTTCTAGGCCCTGTCTAGTGCACTTGGGCCTCAGTCCTTTGTAATCATAAGCTCTACTCTACCACCAATGGCTCTACTCCCAACCTGTGTGTACTGATGGTCCTCTTCCCCACTTAATGCTGTACAATTGTTCAAACCTGGTAAATGCCATTCTTAGGATCATTGGTTACTATCCTCACTCTGTCTTTTATGACCTTGTCTAAATATGATCAGAGTTGGTAAACTTGGAAGGCTTCCATAGCCTTGGCAACTCATGATGACAGCCTAGGATGGTTACTGGCGCCATAAACTAGAGTGTCAATTTGTTGGGTCCACAACAGGAGCCACTGTGCACTTGCTCCTCATGTGGGATCTCTGTCCTTAATGTGCTGTACATTGTGATTTAATGCTATAACTAGTACTCAAAGAGTATGTTTCACTTTGTGTTTCTATGTGGGTGCAAAGTGTTGAAATCTTTACTTCATATATACTAAATTGATATTCTGTATATAAAGAGAATTGAAAATGAATCTTGATGAAAATGAAAGGGGAGAGGGAGCAGGAGAGGGGAGGGTTGCGGGTGAGAGGGAAGTTATGGGAGGGAGAAGCCATTGTAATCCATAAGCCATACACTGGAAATTTATATTCATTAAATAAAAGCTAATAAAAAAGAAAAAAAAACACAGAGGCTGTAGCAATATCTGGGATTGAGTTAGACAAAACACAACCGGATATTTCCGGTTTCATCCAGTCATATCCGGACAAAGTGGTGTGGAATTCGTATGCAATGGACCGAGAAAATCACAGTAAGAATGTTTTAGGAGAAAAGCAAAGTCTTTTCTTGGCAAGTGCATAAAATTTCATCTATACTAACAGAAATATCATGTTTGTTTCCCGCACTTCCTCTAGCTTTCTCCCTAGAAAATACGAATGTGTAGAGCTGGTGTTCCCATGATGAACCAAATGGTGTTTCTACGGAATAAAATTAAATGTTCCCTGATAAAAACATTCAAAACCATAAACTCTTTCGATAATATCCAGAAAACACAAACACAGAGGTTGTAGCAATATTTCGGATTGTGTTAACCAAAACACAACCAGATATTTCAGGTTTCATCCCGTCATATCTGGACAAAGTGGTGTGGAATTCGTATGCAATGGACCCAAAAATCACAGTTAAAAGTATTTTGGAGAAAACCACAGTCTTTTCATGGGGCAAGTGCATAAAATATCATCTTGACAAACAGAAATATCATGTTTGTTTGCCGAAGTTCCTCTAGCTTTCTCCGTAGAAAATACGATTGTGTAAAGCTGGTGTCTCCATGTGGAACCAATTGAGGTTTCTACGGAACAAAATTAAATGCCCCCAGATAAAAAACATTCAAAACAATAAGTCCATCGATAATATCCAGAAATCTCAAACACAGAGGCTGTAGCAATATATGGGATTGAGTTAGCCAAAACACCACCGGATATTTCTGTTTTCATCCAGTCATATCCAGACAAACTGGTGTGGAATTCCTATGCAATGGACGGAGAAAATCACAGTAAAATGGTTTTGGAGAAAAGCAAAGACTTTTCGTTAGGCAACTGTATAAAATGTCATTGATACAAACAGAAATATCATGATTGTTTGCCGCAGTTCTTCTAGCTTTCTCCCTAGAAAATAGGAATGTGTAGAGCTGGTGTCTCCATGTGGAACCAATTAGTGTTTCCAAGCACAAACTTAAATGATCCCTGAAAAAAAAAACATTGAAAAGAATAAAGTCCATGGATAATAGCAGGAATACACAAACACAGATGCTGTAGCATTACTTCAGATTTGGCTAGCCAAAACACAACCAGATACTTCTGGTCTCATGCAGTCATATCCCGACAAAGTGGTGTGGAATTCGTATGCAATGGACCGAGAAAATCACAGTAAAAAATGTTTTGGAGAAAAGCAAAGACTTATCGTTAGGCAAATGCATAAAATGTCATCTATACCAACCGAAATATCATATTTGTTTGCCGCAGTTCCTCTAGCTTTCTCCCTAGAAAATACGAATGTGTAGAGCAGGTGTTCCCATGATTAACCAGTTAGTGTTTCCAAGCACAAAAATAAATGTTCCCTGAAAAAAAGCATTCAAAATAATAAAGTCCGTGGATAATATCAGGAATACACAAACACAGAGGCTGTAGCAATATCTGGGATTGAGTTAGCCAAAACAAAACCGGATATTTCTGGTTTAATCCAGTCATATCCGGAAAAACTGGTGTGGAATTCGTATGCAATGGACCGAGAAAATCACAGTACAAATGGTTTTGGAGAAAAGCATAGTATTTTCATTAAGCAAGTGCATAAAATGTCATCTATACGAACAGAAATATCATGTTTGTTTGTCGCAGTTCCTCTAGCTTTCTCCCTAGAAAATACGAATTTATAGAGTTGGTGTCTCCATGATGAACCAATTAGTATTTCAATGGTACAAAATTAAATGATCCCTGATAAAAACATTCAAAAAAAAAAGTCCATCGATAATATCCAGAAAACACAAACACAGAGGCTTTCACAATATTTTGTTTTGAGTTAGCCAAAACACAACCATATATTTCTGGTTTCATTCAGTCATATCCGGACAAACTGGTGTGGAATTCGTATGCAATGGACTGAGAAAATCACAGTACAAATGGTTTTGGAGAAAAGCAAAGTCTTTACGTTAGGCAAGTGCATAAAATGTCATCTATACAACCAGAAATATCATGCTTGTTTGACGCAATTCCTCTAGTTTTCTCCCTACAAAATACAAATGTGCAGAGCTGGTGTCTCCATGTGGAAATAATTAGTGTTTCAATGGTACAAAATTAAATGTTCCCTGATAAAAAAACATGCAATAAAATAAAGTCTGTGGATAATATCAGCAATACACAAACACAGAGGCTGCAGCAACATCTGGGGTTGAGTTAGCCAAAAGCAGTAGGATATTTTTCTTTTCATCCAGTCATATCAGGAGAAACTGGTTTGGAATTCTTATGCAATGGACAGAGAAAATCACAGGAAAAATGGTTTTGGAGAAAAGCAAAGTCTTTTCATTAGGCAAGTGCATAAAATGTCATCCATACAAACAGAAATATTATGTTTGTTTGCCACAGTTCCTCTAGCTTTCTCCCTAGAAAATAGGAATGTGTAGAGCTGGTGTTTCCATGATGAACCAATTAGTGTTTCAATGGTACAAAATTAAATGTTCCCTGATAAAAACATTCAAAACAATAATCTCTTTCAATAATATCCACAAAACACAAACACAGATGCTGTAGCAATATTTCAGATTGAGTTAGCCAAAACAAAACCGGATATTTCCAGTTTCATCCAGTCATATCCGGAAAAACTGGTTTGGATTTCGTATGCAATGGACAGAGAAAATCACAGTAAAAATGGTTTTGCAGAAAAGCAAAGTCTTTTCTTTAGGCAAGTGCATAAAATGTCATCTATACAAACATAAGTATCATGTTTGTTTGACGCAGTTCCTGTAGCTTTCTCCCTAGAAAATAGGAATGTGTAGAGCTGGTGTCTCCATGTGGAAAAATTAGTGTTTCAATGGTACAAAATTAAATGTTCCCTGATAAAAAACATTCAAAGCAATAAAGTCTGTGGATAATATCAGGAATGCACAAACACAAATGCTGTAGCAATATCTGGGATTGAGTTAGACAAAACAATACCGGATATTTCTGGTTTAAACCAGTCACATCCGGACAAAGTGATGTGGAATTCATATGCAATGGACCAAGAAAATCACAGTAAAAATGTTTTAGGAGAAAAGCAAAGTCTTTTCTTGGCAAGTGCATAAAATTTCATCTATACTAACAGAAATATCATGTTTGTTTCCCGCACTTCCTCTAGCATTCTCCCTAGAATATACGAATGTGTGGAGCTGGTGTTCCCATGATGAACCAATTGGTGTTTCTACGGAACAAAATTAAATGCTCCCTGATAAAAACATTCAAAACCATAAACTCTTTCGATAATATCCAGAAAACACAAACACAGAGTTTGTAGCAATATTTCGGGTTGTGTTAACCAAAACAGAACCAGATATTTCAGGTTTCATCCAGTCATGTCTGGACAAAGTTGTGTGGAATTCGTATGCAAAGGACCAAGAAAATCACAGTTAAAAGTATTTTGGATAAAACCAAAGTCTTTTCTTTAGGCAAGTGCATAAAATATCATCTTGACAAACAGAAATATCATGTTTGTTTGCCGCGTTCCTCTAGCTTTCTCCCTAGAAAATACGATTGTGTAGAGCTGGTGTCTCCATGCGGAACCAATTGGTGTTTCTATGGAAAAAAATTAAATGTCCCACGATAAAAAACATTCAAAACAATAAGTACATCGATAATATCCAGAAATCTCAAACACAGAGGCTGTAGCAATATTACGGATTGAGTTTGCCAAAACACAACCGGATATTTCTGGTTTCATCCAGTCATATCTGGACAAACTGGTGTGGAATTTCATCTGTAATGGACCGAGAAAGTCACAACAAAAATAGTTTTGGAGAATAGCAAAGTATTTACGTTAGGCAAGTGCATAAAATGTCATCGATATAAACAGAAATATCATGTTTGTTTGCTGCAGTTCCTCTAGCTTTCTCCCTAGAAAATACGAATATGTAGAGCAGGTGTCTCCATATGGAAACAATTAGTGTTTAAATGGTACAAAATTAAATGTTCCCTGATAAAGAACATTCAAAACAACAATTTATGAGGATACTAAAAGGAATGCATAAACATAAGGCTGTAGAAATATCTGGGAATGAGTTAGCCAAAACAAAACCGGATATTTCCTGTTTCATCCAGTCATATGCGGACAAAGTGGTGTGGAATTCGTATGCAATAGACCGAGAAAATCACTGTACAAATGGTTTTGGAGAAAAGCAAAGAATTTTCGTTAGGCAAGTGTCTAAAATGTCATCGATACAAACAGAAATATCATGTTTGTTTCCCGCAGTTCCTCTAGCTTTCTCCCTAGAAAACACAAATGTGTAGAGCTGGTGTTCCCATGATGAACCAATTAGTGTTTCAATGGTACAAAATTAAATGTTCCCTGATAAAAACATTCAAAACAATAAAATCCGTGGATAATATCAGGAATACACAAACACAGAGGTTTTCGCATTATTTCGGATTGAGTTAGCCAAAACAGAACCAGAAATTTCCGGGTTCAACCTGTCATATCCAGTAAACTGGTGTGGAATTCGAATGCAATTGACCGAGTGAATCACAGTAAAAATGGTTTTGGAGAATACCCAAGTCCTTTCGTTAGGCAAGTGCATAAAATTTCATGGATACAAACAGAAATATCGTGTTTGTTTGCTGCAGTTCCTCTAGCTTTCTCCCTAGAAAATACGAATGTGTAGAGCTGGTGTCTCCATGTGGAACCAATTACTGCATCCAAGCTCAAAATAAAATGTTCCCCAATAAAAAACATTCAATAAATTAAGTCCGTTGATAATATCCAGAAAACACAAAAACAGAGGCTTTCACAATATTTCGGATTGAGTTAGCCAAAACACAACCTTACTTTCTCTTGTCATCCAGTCATATCCGGAAAAAGTGGTGTGGAATTCGTATGCAATGAACTAAAAAAATCAAAGTAAATATGGTTTTGGAAAAAAGCAAAGTCTTTTAGTTACCCAAGTGCATAAAATGTCATCTATACAAACAGAAATGTCATGTTGCTTTGCCGCAGTTTCTCTAGCTTTCTCCCTAGAAAATACGAATGTGTAGAGCTGGTATCTACATGTGGAAACAATTAGTGATGCCAAGCACAAAATTAAATGTTCAACAATAAAAAAAAACATTCCAAACGATAAAGTCTGTGGATAAAGTCAAGAATACACAAACACAGATGCTGTAGCAATATCTGCGATTGAGTTAGCCAAAACACAACTGGATATTTCCGGTTTCATCCAGTCATACCCGGACAATGTGGTGTGGAATTCGTATGCAATGGACCGAGAAAATCACAGTACAAATGGTTTTGGAGAAAAGCAAAGTCTTTTCATTAGGCAAGTGCATAAAATGTCATCGATACAAACAGAAATATCATGTTTGTTTGCCGCAGTTCCTCTAGCTTTCTCCATAGAAAATACGATTATGTTCAGCTGGTGTCTCCATGTGGAAACAATTACTGTATCGAAGCTCAAAATAAAATGTTCCCCAATAAAAAACATTCAAAAAAATTACAATCCATTGATCATATCCAGAAAACACAAACACAGAGCCTTTCACAATATTTCGGATTGAGTTAGCCAAAACACAACCGTATATTTCTGGTTTCATCCAGTCATATCCGGACAAAGTGGTGTGGAATTCGTATGCAATGAACCAAAAAAATCACAGTAAAGATGGTTTTGGAGAAAAGCAAAGTCTTTTCATTAGGCAAGTGCATAAAATATCATCTATACCAACGGAAATATCATGTTTGTTTTTCGCAGTTTCTCTAGCTTTCTCCCTAGAAAATACGAATGTGTAGAGTTGGTATCTCCATGTGCAACCAATTAGTGATTCCAATCAAAAAATTAAATGTTCCCAGATAAAAAAAACATTCCTAACAATAAAGTCCGTGGATAATATCAGGAATACACAAACACACAGGGTGTAGCAATATCTGGGATTGATTTAGACAAAACAAACCGGATATTTCCGGTTTCATCCAGTCATATCCGGAAAAACTGGTGTGGAATTCGTATGCAATGGACCAAGAAAATCACAGTAAAAATGGTTTTGGAGAAAAGCAAGTCTTTTTGTTAGGCAAGTGCATAAAATGTCAACTATACAAACAGAAAAATCATGTTTGTTTGCCGCAGTTCCTCTATTTCTCCCTAGAAAACACAAATGTGTAGAGCTGGTGTTCCCATGTGGAAATAATTAGTGTTTCAACGGTACGAAATTAAATGTTCTCTGATAAAAACATTCAAAACAATTAAGTCCATCGATAATATCCAGAAAACACCAACACAGAGGCTTTCACAATATTTTGGATTGAGTTAGCCAACACAAAAACGGATATTTCCGGATTCATCCAGTCGTATCCGGTAAACAGGTGTGGAATTCGTATGCAATGGAACGAGATATTCACAGTAAAAATGGTTTTCGAGAAAAGCAAAGACTTTTGTTAGGCAAGTGTCTAAAATGTCATCTATACAAACAGAAATATCATGTTTCTTTGCCGCAGTTCCTCTAGCTTTCTCCCTAGAAAACACAAATGTGTAGAGCTGGTGTTCCCATGATGAACCAATTAGTGTTTCAACGGTACAAAATTAAATGTTCCCTGATAAAAACATTCAAAACAATAAAGTCCATCGATAATATCCAGAAAACACAAACGCAGAGGCTTTCACAATAGTTTGGATTGAGTTAGCCAACACAAAACCGGATATTTCCGGATTCATCCAGTTGTATCCGGTAAACAGGTGTGGAATTCGTATGCAATGGACCGAGATATTCACAGTAAAAATGGTTTTCGAGAAAAGCAAAGTCTTTTCGTTAGGTAAGTGCATAAAATGTCATCTAGACAAATAGAAATATCATGTTTTTTTTTTTACCTCAGTTCCACTGGCTTTCTACCTAGAAAATACGAATGTGTAGAGCTGGTGTTCCATGATGACCCAATTTGTGTTTCCAAGATCAAAATAAAATGTTCCCTGATAAAACACATTCAAAACAATAAAGTCCATCGATAATATTCAGAAAACACAAACACAGAGGCTTTAAAAATATTTTGATTTGATTTAGGCAAAACAGAACCGGATATTTCTGGTTTATTCCACTCATATCCGGAAAACGTCATGTGGAATTCGTATGCAATGGACCGAGAAAATCACAGTAAAAATGGGTTTGGAACAAAGCAAAGTGTTTTCGTTAGGCAAGTGCATATAATGTCATCTAGACAACAGAAATATCATGTTTGTTTACCGCAGTTCCAGTAGCTTTCTCCCTAGAAAATACGAATGTGTAGAGATGGTGTTCCCATTATGAACCAATTTGTGTTTTCACGGTAAAAAATTAAATGTTCCCTGATAAAAACCTTCAAAACCATAAGTCCCTCGATAATATCTAATAAACACAAACACAGAGGCTTTCACGATATTTCGGATTTAGTTAGCAAAAACACAACCGGATATTTCCGGTTTCATCCAGTCATATCCAGACAAATGGTATGGAATTCATATGCAATGGACCGCGAAAATCACAGTAAAAATGGTTTTGGAGAAAAGCAAAGACTTTTCGATAGGCAACTGCATAAAATGTCATCTATATAACAGAAATATCATGTTTGTCGAAGTTCCTCTAGCTTTCTCCATAGAAAATATGAATGTGTAGAGCTGGTGTCTCCATATGGAACCAATTACTGTATCCAAGCTCAAAATTCAATGTACCCCGATAAAAAACATTCAAAACAATAAAGTCCGTTGATAATATCCAGAAAACACAAACACAGAGGCTGTAGCAATATTTCGGATTTAGTTAGCAAAAACACAACCGGATATTTCCGGTTTCATCGAGTCATATCCGGACAAATGGTATGGAATTCGTATGCAATAGACCGCGAAATAAACGGTAAAAATGGTTTTGGAGAAAAGCAAAGACTTTTCGATAGGCAACTGCATAAAATGTCATCTATATAACAGAAATATCATGTTTGTCGAAGTTCATCTAGCTTTCTCTATAGAAAATATGAATGTGTAGAGCTGGTGTCTCCATATGGAACCAATTACTGTATCCAAGCTCAAAATTCAATGTTCCCCGATAAAAAACATTCAAAACAATAAAGTCCGTTGATAATATCCAGAAAACACAAACACAGAAGCTGTAGCAATATTTGGGATTGAGTTAGCTAAAACTAAATCAGATATTTCTGGTTTCATCCAGTCATATCCGGAAAAAGTGGTGTGGAATTCGTATGCAATGAAACAAAAAAAATCACAGTAATAATGGTTTGGGAGAAAAGCAAAGTCTTTTTGTTAGGGTAGTGCATAAAATGTCATCTATACAAACAGAAATATCATGTTTGTTTGCCGCAGTTCAACTAGCTTTACCCTAGAAATTACGAATGTGTAGAGCTGGTATCCCCATGATGAACCGATTATAGTTTTGAAGTTCAAAATAAATTGTTCCCTGATAAAAACATTCAAAACAATAAAGTCCATCGATAATATCCAGAAAACACAAACACAGAGGCTTTCAAAACATTTCAGATTTAGTTAGCAAAAACACAACCGGATATTTCTGGTTTCATCCAGTCATATCCGGACAACTGGTATGGAATTCAAATGCAATAAACCGAGAGAATCACAGTAAAAATGGTTTTGGAGAAAAGCAAAGACTTTTTGATAGGCAAGTGCATAAAATGTCATCTATACAAACAGAAATATCATGTTTGTTTGCCTCAGTTCCTCTAGCTTTCTCCTAGAAAATGCTAATGTGTAGAGCGGGTGTCTCCATGTTGAACCAGTTACTGTATCCAAGCTCAAAATATAATGTTCCCTGAGAAAAAACATTCAAAACAATAAAGTCCGTGGATAATATCAGGAATACACAAACACAGAGGCTGTAGCAATATATGGGATTGAGTTAGTCAAAATAAAACCGGATATTTCCGGTTTCATCCAGTCATATCTGGACAAAGTGGTGTGGAATTAGTATGCAGTGGACCGAGAAAATCACAGTACAAATGGTTTTGGAGAAAAGCAAAGTCTTTTCGTTAGGCAAGTGCATAAAATGTCATCTATACAAACGGAAATATCATGTTTATTTGCCGCAGTCCACTCGCTTTACCCTAGAAAATACGAATGTGTAGAGCTGGTGTCCCCATGTGAACCAATTATAGTTTTGAAGCTCAAAATAAAATGTTCCCAGATAAAAACATTCAAAACAATAAAGTCCATCGATCATATCCAGAAAACACAAACACAGAGGCTTTCACAATATTTCGCATTGACTTCGTCAAAACACAACCGGATATTTCTGTTTTCATTTAGTCATATCCGGATAAACTGGTGTGGAATTCGTATGCAATGAACCAAAAAAATCACAGTAAAAATGGTTTTGGAGAAAAGCAAAGTCTTTTCGTGAGGCAACTGCATAAAATGTCATCGATAGAAACACAAATATCATGTTTGTTTTCCGCAGTTCCTCTAGTTTTCTCCCTAGAAAATACAAGTGTGTAGAACAGGTGTCTGCATGTGGAACCAATTAGTGATTCCAAGCACAAAATTAAATGTTCCCTGACAAAAAATATTCAAAACAATAAAGTCCATCGATAATATCCAGAAACACAAACAGAGAGGCATTCACAATGTTATGGATTGAGTTAGCCAAAACAAAACCAGATGTTTCCGGTTTCATCCAGTCATATCCTATAAACAGGTGTGGAATTCGTATGCAATAGACCAAGATATTCACAGTAAAAATGGTTTTGGAGAAAAGCAAAGTCTTTTAGTTAGGCAAGTGCCTAAAATGTAATCTATACAAACAGAAATATCATGTTTGTTTGCCGCAGTTCCTCTAGCTTTCTCCCTAGAAAACACCAATGTGTAGAGCTGGTGTTCCCATGATGAACCAATTAGTGTTTCAATGGTACAAAATTAAATATTCCCTGATAAAAACATCCAAAACAATAAAGTCCATCGATAATATCCAGAAAACACAAACACAGAGTCTTTCACAATATTTTGGATTGAGTTAGCCAAAACAAAACCGGATATTTCCGGCTTCATCCAGTCATATCCAGTAAACAGGTGTGGAATTCATATGTAATGGACCGAGATATAAACAGTAAAAATGGTTTTGGAGAAATGCAAAGTCTTTTCGTTAGGTAAGTACATAAAATGTCATCGATACAAACAGAAATATCATGTTTGTTTGTCGCAGTTCCTCTAGATTTCTCCCTAGAAAATACGAATGTGTAGAGCTGGTGTCTCCATGTGCAAAAAATTAGTGCTTCCAAGCACAAAATTAAATATTCCCTGATAAAATACACTCAAAACAATACATTCTATTGATAATATCCAGAAAATACAAACACAGAGGCTTTCACAATAATTTGGATTGAGTTAGCCAAAACACAACCGGATATTTCCGGTTTCATCCAGTCATATCCAGACAAACTGGTGTGGAATTCGTATGCAATGGACCGAGAGAATCACAGTAAAAATGGTTTTGGAGAAAAGCAAAGACTTTTCATTAGGCAAGTGCATAAAATGTCATCTATACAAACGGAAATATCATGTTTGTTTGCCGCAGTTCCTCTAGTTTCTCCCTAGAAAATACGAATGTATTTTATGAACGAAAGTTCTTAAAATGTCATCTATAGAAACAGAAATATAATGTTTGTTTGTCGCAGTTCCTCTAGCTTTCTCCCTAGAATATTCGAATGTGTAGAGCTGGTGTCTCCATGTGGAACCAATTAGTGATTACAGGCACAAAATTAAATGTTTCTGATAAAAAGCATTCAAAACATAAAAGTCTATTCATAATATCCAGAAAACACAAACACAGAGGCTTTAGCAATATTTCGGATTGAGTTAGCTAAAACAAAACCAGATATTTCTGGTTTCATCCTGTCATATCTGGCAAAGTGATTTGGAATTCGTATGCAATGGACCGAGAAAATCACAGTAAAAATGGTTTTGGAGAAAAGCAAAGTCTTTTCGTTAGGTATACACTTGCTTCCTCTGGTCTGCTTTAACACAAACCAGGAGGAAAAGAAAGCTGGGCATCAGAAGCAATGGGTGGCAGGCCTACTAATGGCTGATCTGTACAGTGATCTGCCCTCAAGGAGTCCCAACAGGCCAGTCCACTGCAGTGGCTTTGAATGTGGTAAGCCTGGGCTTCAGCAGAAGTCAGCTTGTGAAGAGCCCTGGTAGCTCTGCCAAGAGTTGGATCACTGGAAATGGACCTGCCCTGGAGTGGAAGGATGCCCAGGTCAGAGCCACAGATCTTATTGGCTCTAAGCTGAAAAGCCCTTCACTCAGCCCAACTTCCAAAGTGACCACTGCAGCTGAGGGTTTGGTCAAGTAGGGTCAGCAACATTGCAGGCAGAACTGTAAATTTCTTGTTAGAGATGCCCCCTGCATTTACCTGGCCAGTGCTCCTCCCAGGCCAGCCAAGTAATGAAAGTCAACAGAGTGCCTTCCCCTAGGAGGTTCACACCTCCCTTAGGATATACCCCATGTGAAGAGATAGATAGGTCTGGGCCTCTGAATTTACAAGGCCTACAGCCCACCAGATAATTATCAAGCCCCTACTATCAGGTTCTATTTGCCTCTCAATCAGAAAAATTACTTGTAGCTTAGACAGCACCTTTCTTAGCTCCTCTAATAATGACTCTGTCCTTTGTTCTAGGCCCTGTCTAGTGCACTTGGGCCTCAGTCCTTTGTAATCATAACCTCTACTCTACCACCAATGGCTCTACTCCCAACCTGTGTGTACTGATGATCCTCTTCCCCACTTAATGCTGTACAATTGTTCAAACCTGGTAAATGCCACTTGTAGGATCATTGGTTACTATCCTCATTCTGTCTTTTATGACCTTGTCTAAATATGATCAGAGTCGGTAAACTGGGAAGGCTTCCATAGCCTTGGCAACTCATGACGACAGCCTAGGATGGTTACTGGCACCATAAAATAGAGTGTCAATTTGTTGGGTCCACAACAGGAGCCACTGTGCACTTGCTCCTCATGTGGGATCTCTGTCCTTAATGTGTGTACATTGTGATTTAATGCTATAACTAGTACTCAAAGAGTATGTTTCACTTTGTGTTTCTATGTGGGTGCAAAGTTTTGAAATCTTTACTTCATATATACTAAATTGATCTTCTGTATATAAAGAGAATTGAAAATGAATCTTGAAGCAAATGAAACGGGAGAGGGAGCGGGAGAGGGGAGGGTTGTGGGTGGGAGGGAAGTTATGGAAGGGGGAAGCCATTGTAATCCATAAGCTGTACACTGGAAATTTATATTCATTAAATAAAAGCTTAAAAAAAGAAAAAAAATAAAGTCCGTTGATAATATCCAGAAAACACAAACACAGAGGCTTTCACAATATCTTGGATTGAGTTAGCCAAAACACAATCGGATATTTCTGCTTTCATCCAGTCATATCAGGACAAAGTGGTGTGGAATTCATATGAAATGAAGCAAAAAAATACGACTGTGTAGAACTGGAGTCCCTATGTGGAACCAATTACTGTATCCAAACTCAAAATAAAATATTCCCCGATTAAAAACATTCAAAACAATAAGGTCCGTTGATAATATCCAGAAAACACAAAAACAGAGTCTGTATCAATATTTGATTTCAGTTAGCCAAAAGCAAACCAGATATTTCCGGTTTCATCCAGATATATCCGCACAAACTGGTGTGGAATTCATATGAAGTGTACGAGAAAATCACAGTAAAAATGGTTTTGGAGAAAAGCAAAGTCTTTTCATTAGGCAAGTGCATAAAATGTCATCTATACAAACAGAAATATCATGTTTGTTTGCCACATCTCCTCTAGCTTTTCCGTAGAAAATACGAATGTGTAGAGCTGGTGTCTCCATGTGGAACCAATTAGTGTTTCCAAGCACAAAATTAAATGTTCCCTGATAAAAATATTCAAAACAATTAGGTCCATCGATAATATCCAGAAAACACAAACACAGAGGCTGTAGCAATATTTCGGATTGAGTTAGGCAAAACAAAACCGGATATTTCTGTTTTCTTCCAGTCATAGCCGGACAAACTGGTTTGGAATTCATATAACCGAGATATTCACAGCAAAAATGGTTTTGGAGAAAAGCAAAGTCTTTTAGTTAGGCAGGTGCATAAAATATCATCTATACATACAAGTATCATGTTTGTTTGCCTCAGTTCCTCTAGCTTTCTCCTAGAAAATGCTAATGTGTAGAGCGGGTGTCTCCATGTTGAACCAGTTACTGTATCCAAGCTCAAAATATAATGTTCCCTGAGAAAAAACATTCAAAACAATAAAGTCCGTGGATAATATCAGGAATACACAAACACAGAGGCTGTAGCAATATATGGGATTGAGTTAGCCAAAATAAAACCGGATATTTCCGGTTTCATCCAGTCATATCTGGACAAAGTGGTGTGGAATTCGTATGCAGTGGACCGAGAAAATCACAGTACAAATGGTTTTGGAGAAAAGCAAAGTCTTTTCGTTAGGCAAGTGCATAAAATGTCATCGATACAAACAGAAATATCATGTTTGTTTGCCGCAGTTCCTCTAGTTTTCTCCCTAGAAAATATGAATGTGTAGAGCTGGTGTCACCATGATGAACCAATTACTGTTTCTACTGTACAAAATTAAATGTTCCCTGATAAAAAACATTCAAAACAATGAAGTCCGTGGATAATATCAGGAATACACAAACGTAGAGGCTTTCACAATATTTTGGATTGAGTTAGCCGAAACACATCCAGATATTTCCTATTTCATCCAGTCATATCCGGACAAACTGTTGTGGAATTCGTATGCAATCGACCGAGATATTCACAGTAAAAATGGTTTTGGAGAATCGCAAAGTCCTTTCATTAGGCAAGTGCATAAAATGTCATCTATACAAACAGAAATATCATGTTTGTGTGCCGCAGCACCTCTAGCTATCTCCCTAGAAAATACAAATGTGTAGAGCTGGTGTCTCCATGTGGAAACAATTAGTGTTTCCAAGCACAAAATTAAATGTTCCCTGATAAAAATATACAAAACGATAAAGTCCATCGATAATATCCAGAAAACACAAACCCAGATGCTGTAGCAATATTTCGGATTGAGTTAGGCAAAACAAAACCGGATATTTCTGTTTTCTTCCAGTCATAGCCATACAAACTGTTGTGGAATTCGTATGCAATTGACCGAGATATTCACAGCAAAAATGGTTTTGTAGAAAAGCAAAGTCTTTACGTTAGGCAAGTGCATAAAAAGTCATCTATACAAACTGAAATATCATGTTTGTTTGCCGCAGTTCCTCTAGCTTTCTCCCTAGAAAATACGAAAGTGTAGAGCTGGTGTCCCCATGATGAACCAATTAGTGTTTCCAAGATCAAAATTAAATGTTCCCCGATAAAAAACATTCAAAACAATATATTCCATGGATAATATCAGGAATACACAAACACAGAGGCTGTAGCAATATATGGGATTGAGTAAGCCAAAATAAAACCGGATATTTCCGGTTTCCTCCAGTCATAAAAGGAAAACGTGGTTTGGAATTCGTATGCAATGGACTGAGAAAAGAACAATAACAATGGTTTTGGAGAAAAGCAAAGACTTTTCGTTAGGCAAGTGCATAAAATGTCATATATACAATCAGAAATATCATGTTTGTTTGCCACAGTACCTCTAGCTTTCTCCCTAGAAAATACGAATGCGTACAGCTGGTGTCTCCATGTGGAACAAATTAGCGTTTCCAAGCATAAAATTTAATGTTCCCTGAAAACAGAAAAAATATTCAAAAAATAATGTCCGTGGATAATATCAGGAATAGACAAACACAGAGGCTGTAGCAATATCTGGGATTGATTTAACCAAAACAAAACCGGATATATCCGGTTTCATCCAGTCATATCCGGACAAACTGGTGTGGAATTCGTAGCAATTGACCGAGATATTCACAGCAAAAATGGTTTTGGAGAAAAGCAAAGTCTTTACGTTAGGCAAGTGCATAAAATGTCATCTATATAAACAGAAATATCATGTTTGTTTGCCGCAGTTCCTCTAGCTTTCTCCCTAGAAAATACGAATGTGTAGAGCTGGTGCCTCCATGTGGAACCAATTAGTGTTTCCAATCACAAAAGTAAATGTTCCCTGATAAAAACATTCAAAACAATAGGTCCCTCGATAATATCCAGAAAACACAAACACAGAGGCTGTAGCAATATCTGGGATTGAGTTAGCCACAACACAACCGGATATTTCTGGTTTCATCCAGTCATAACCGGACAAAGTGGTGTGGAATTCGTAAGCAATGGACCGAGAATATCACAGTAAAAATGGTTTTGGAGAAAAGCAAAGTCTTTTCGTTAGGCAAGTGCATAAAATGTCATCTAGACAAACAGAAATATCATGTTTGTTTGCCGCAGCACCTCTAGCTTTCTCCCTAGAAAATACAAATGTGTAGAGCTGGTCTCCATGTGGAACCAATTAGTATTTCCAAGCACAATATTAAATGATCCCTGAAAAAAAAACATTCAAAAAAATTAAGTACGTGTATAATATCAGGAATACACAAAAACATAGGCTGTAGCAGTATTTCGGATTGAGTTAGCCAAAACACAACTAGATATTTCTGGTTTTATCCAGTCATATGCGGACAAAGTGCTGTGGGATGTGTATGCAATGGACCGAGAAAATCACAGTACAAAGGGTTTTGTAGAAAAGCAAAGTATTTACGTTAGGCAAGTGCATAAAATGTCATCTATAGAAACAGAAATATCATGATTGTTTGCCGCAGTTCCTCTAGCTTTCTACCTAGAAAATACGAATGTGTAGAGCTGGTGTCTCCATGTGAAATCAATTAGTGCTTCCAAGCACAAAATTAAATGTTACCTGATAAAAAAACATTCAAAACAATAAAGTCTGTGGATAATATCAGGAATACTCAAACACAGATGCGGTAACAATATCTGGGATTGAGTTAACCAAAACAAAACCGGATATTTCCTGTTTCATACGGTCATATCTGGGCTAACTGGTGTGGATTTCCTATGCAATGGACCGAGAAAATCACAGTACAAATGGTTTTGGAGAAAAGCAAAGTCTTTTCGTTAGCAAGTGCATAAAATGTCATCTAGACAAACAGAAATGTCATGTTTGTTTGCCCCAGTTCCTCTAGCTTTCTTCCTAGAAAATACGAATGTGTAGAGCGGGTGTCTCCATGGGGAACCAGTTAGTGTTTCCAAGCAAAAAATTAAATGTTCCATGAAAAAAAAACATTCAAAAAATATAGTCCGTGGATAAAATCAGGAATAAACAAACACAGAAGATGTAGCAATATCTGTGATTGAGTTCGCCAAACAGAACCGGATATTTCCGGTTTCATCCAGTCATATCCGGACAAACTGGTGTGGAATTCGTATGTATGGACCGAGATATTCACAATAAAAATGGTTTTGGAGAAAAGCAAAATCTTTTAGTTAGGCAAGTGCATAAAATGTCATCGATACAAACAGAAATATCATGTTTGTTTGCCGACGTTCCTCTAGTTTCTCCCTAGAAAATACGAATGTGTAGAGCTGGTCTTCCCATTATGAACCAATTCGTGTTTCAACGGTTCAAAATTAAATGTTCCCTGATAAAAACATTCCAAACAATAAGTCCCTCGATAATATCCAAAATACACAAAGATAGAGGCTTTCACAATGTTTTGGATTGAGTTAGCCAAAACAAAGCCGGATATTTCTGGTTTCCTGCAGTCATATCCAGTAAAGGGGTGTGGAATTGGTATGCAATGGACTGAGAATATCACACTGAAAATGGTTTTGGAGAAAAGCAAAGCCTTTTCTTTAGGTAATTACATAAAATGTCATCTATCAAAACAGAAATATCATGTTTCTTTACCACAGTACATCGAGCTTTCTCCTTAGAAAATACGAATATGTAGAGCTGGTGTCTCCATGTGGCAACAATTAGTGTTTCGCAGGACAAAATTAAATGTTCCCTGATAAAAAACATTCAAAACAATAAAGTCTGTGGATAATATCAGGAATACACAAACACAGAGGCTGTAGCATATCTGGGATTGAGTTAGCCAATAAACACAAACGGATATTTCCGGATTCATCCAGTCATATCCGGACAAACTGGTGTGGAATTCGTATGCAATGGACCTAGAAAATCACAGTACCAATGGTTTTGGAGACAAGGAAAGTCTTTGCGTTAGGCAAGTGCATAAAATGTCATCTATACAAACAGAAATATCACGTTGGTTTGCCGCAGTTCCTCTAGCTTTCTCCCTAGAAAATACGAATGTGTAGAGCTGATGTCTCCATGTGGAACCAATTAGTGTTTCAGTGGTTCAAAACTAAATATTCCCTGATAAAAACATTCAAAACAATAAGTCCCTCGATGATATCCAGAAAACACAAACACAGAGGCTTTCACAATATTTCGGATTTAGTTAGCTAAAACACAACCGGATATTTCTGGTTTCATCCAGTCATATCTGGACAAAGTGGTGTGGAATTCATATGCAATGGACCGAGAAAATCACAGTAAAAATGGTTTTGGAGACAACCAAAGTCTTTTCATTAGGCAAGTGCATAAAATGTCATCTAGACAAACAGAAATGTCATGTTTGTTTGCCGCAGTTCCTCTAGCTTTCTCCCTAGAAAATAGGAATGTGTAGAGCTGGTGTCTCCTTGTGGAACCAAGTAGTGTTTCCAAGCACTAAATTAAATGTTCCCCGAAAAAAAATATTCAAAACGATATATTCCATGGATAATATCAGGAATACAGAAACACAGAGGCTCTCGCAATATCTGGGATTGAGTTAGCCAAATCAAAACCGGATATTTCTGGTTTCATCCAGTCATATCCGGACAAAATGGTGTGGAATTCGTATGAAATGTACGAAGAAAATCACAGTAAAAATGGTATTGGAGAAAAGAAAAGTCTTTTCTTTAGGCAAGGGCATAAAATGTCATCTATACAAACAGAAATATCAGGTTTGTTTCCCGTAGTTCCTCTAGCTGTCTCCCTAGAAAATAGGAATGTGTAGAGCTGGTGTTCCCATTATGAACGAATTAGTGTTTCAACGGTACAAAATTAAATGTTCACTAATAAAAATATTCAAAACAATAAGTCCATCGATAATATCCAGAAAACACAAACATAGAGGCTTTCACAATATTTCGGATTGAATTAGCCAAAACAAAACCAGATATTTCTGGTTTCATCCAGTCATATCCAGACAAAGTTGTGTGGAATTCATATGCAATGGACCGAGAAAATCACAGTTAAAATGGTTTTGGAGAAAAGTAAAGTCTTTATATTAGGCACGTGCATAAAATGTCATCTATACAAACAGAAATATCATGTTTGTTTGCCGCAGTTCCTCTAGCTTTTTCCATAGAAAATACGAATATGTAGAGCTGGTGTCTGCATGTGGAAACAATTAGTGTTTCTCAGCACAAAATTAAATGTTCCCAGATAAAAAACATTCAAATCAATAAAGTCTGTGAATAATATCAGGAATACAGAAACACAGAGGCTGTAGCAATATCTGGGATTGAGTTAGCCAAAACAAAACCGGATAATTCCATTTTCATCCAGTCATATCCAGACAAAGAGGTGTGGAATTCACATGCAAAGGACCGAGACAATGACAGTAAAAATGGTTTTGGAGAAAAGCAAAGTCTTTTCGTTAGGCAAGTGCATAAAATGTCATCGATACAAACAGAAATCTCTTGTTTGTTTGCCGCAGTTCCTCTAGCTTTCTCCCTACAAAATAGGAATGTGTAGAGCTGGTGTTCCCATGATGAACCAATTAGTGTTTCAGCGGTTCAAAATTAAATGTTCCCTGATAAAAATATAAAAAAAAACAATAAATTCCGTGGATAATATCATGAATGCACAAACACAGAGGCTGTAGCGATATTGGTAGTGAGTTAGCTAAAACAAAACCAGATATTTCTGGTTTCATCCAGTCATATCCCAAAATACTGGTGTGGAATTCGCATGCAATGGACCGAGAAAATCACAGTACAAATGGTTTTGGAGAAAAGCAAAGTCTTTACGTTAGGGAAGTGCATAAAATGTCATCTATATAAACAGAAATATCATGTTTGTTTGCCGCAGTTCCTCTAGCTTTCTCCCTAGAAAATACAAATGTGTAGAGCTTGTTTCCCCATGATGAACCATTTAGTGTTACTTCGGTACAAAATTAAATGTTCCCTGACAAAAACATTCAAAACAATAAAGTACATGGATAATATCCAGAAAACACAAACCCAGAGGCTTTCACAATATTTCGGATTGAGCTAGCCAAAACACAACCGGATATTTCTGGTTTCATCCAGTCATATCCGGACAAAGTGGTGTGGAATTCTTATGCAATGGACCAAGAAAATCAGAGTAAAAATGGTTTTGGAGAAAAGCAAAGAATTTTCATTAGGAAAGTGCATAAAATGTCATCTATACAAACAGAAATATCATGTTTGTTTGTCGCAGTTCCTCTAGCTTTGTCCCTAGAAAATACGAATATGTAGAGCTGGTGTCTCCATGTGGAACCAATTACTGTATCCAAGCTCAAAATAAAATATTCCCCGATAAAAAACATAAAAACAGTAAAGTCTGTGGATAATATCCAGAAAAAACAAACATAGAGACTGCAGAAATATCTGGGATTGAGTTAGCCAAAACAAAATCGGATATTTCTGGTTTCATCCAGTCATATCCAGACAAACTGGTGTGGAAATCATATGCAGTGGACCGAGAAAATCACAGTACAAATCTTTTTGGAGAAAAGCAAAGTCTTTTCGTTAGGCAACTGCATAAAATGTCATCTATACAAACAGAAATATCATGATTGTTTGCCGCAATTCCTATAGGTTTTTCATAGAAATTACGAATGTAATTACTGACGCCATGAACAAGAATGTCAAATTTAAGTCACCAACAGGAGTCACTGTGTACTTACATCCCATGTGGGATCTGTTTCTTACTGTGTTGTCTAATGTGCAGTGATGCTATAACTAGTACTGAAACAGTATTTTTACATTTTGTGTTTCTGCATGGGTACAAACGGATGAGATCTTTACTAATTATATACTGAATCGATCTTCTGCATATAAAGATAATTGGAAATGAAAAAAAAAACCTGGTGTTAAATTGGAAATGGCATAGAAAATTAATTAATTTTAAAAAAAAATATTATGTAGGATCTCTACCTTTAATGTGCTGTACACTCTTATTTAATGCTATAACTAGTACTCCAACAGTATTTTTTTTCACTTTGTGTTGCTATATATGTGCAAACTGTTGAAACCGTTACCTAATTTATACTAAAATGATCTTTTGTATATAAAGAGAATTGAAAATGAATCATGATGTGATTGGAAGGGGAGAGGGAGCGGGAAAAGGGAGGGTTGTGGGTAGGAGGGAAGTTTTGGGAGAGGGAACCCATTGTAACCCATGAGCTGTACTTTGGAAATTTATATTCATGAAATAAATGTTTAATAAAAAAAGTAATTACGAATGTGTAGAGCTGGCGTCCCCATGATGAACCAATTAGTGTTTCAATGGTAGAAAATTAAATGTTCCTTGATAAAAAACATTCCAAAAAATAAATTCCATGGATAATATCAGGAATACACAAACACAGAGGCTGTAGCAATATTTTGGATTGAGTTAGCCAAAACACAACCAGATATTTCTGGTTTCATCCAGTCATATCTGGACAAAGTGTTGTGGAATTCGTATGCAATGGACTGAGAAAATCACACTACAAATGGTTTTGGAGAAAACCAAAGTCTTTTCGTTAGGCAAGTGCATAAAATGTAATCTATAGAATAAGAAATATCATGTTTGTTTGCCGCAGTTCCTCTAGCTTTCTCCCTAGAAAATACGAATGTGTAGAGCTGGTGTCTCCATGTGGAACCAATTAGTGTTTCCAAGCACAAAAGTAAATGTTCCCTGATAAAAAACATTCAAAACAATAAAGTCTGTGGATAATATGAGGAATACACAAACACAGAGGCTGTAGCAATATCTGGGATTCAGTTAGCCAAAACAAAACCGGATATATCCGGTTACATCCAGGCATATCCGGACAAACTGGTGTGGAATTCGTATGCAATGGACCGAGAATCTCACAGTAAAAATGGTTTTGGAGAAAAGCAACGTCTTTTATTTAGGCAAGTGCATAAAATGTCATCTATACATACAGAAATATCATGTTTGTTTGATGCAGTTCCTCTAGCTTTCTCCCTAGAAAATACGAATATATTCAATTGGTGTCTCCATGTGGAACCATTTAGTGTTTCCAAGCACAAAATTAAATGTTCCCTGAAAAAAAAACATTCAAAACAATAAAGTCTGTGGATAATATCAGGAATACACAAACACAGAGGCTGTAGCAATATCTAGGATTGAGTTAGCCAAAACAAAACCGGATATTTACGGTTTCATCCAGTCATAACTGGACCAACTGGTGTGGAATTCGTATGCAATGCATCGAGAAAATCACAGTAACAATAGTTTTGCAGAAAAGCAAAGTCTTTTCGTTAGGCAAGTGCATAAAATGTCATCTATACAAACAGAAATATCATGTTTGTTTGCCACAGTTCCTCTATCTTTCTCCGTAGAAAATACGAATGTGTAGAGCTGGTGTCCGCATGATGAACCAATTAGTGTTTCATCGGTAAAAAATTAAATGTTCCCTGATTAAAACATTCAAAGCAATAAAGTCCGGGGATAATATCAGGAATGCACAAACACAGAGGCTTTCACAATATTTCTGATTGTGTTAGCCAAAACACAACAAGATATTTCTGGTTTCATCCAGTCATATCCGGACAAACTGGTGTGGAATTCGTATGCAGTGCACCGAGAAAATCACAGTAAATATGGTTTTGGAGAAAAGCAAAGTCTTTCCGTAAGTCAAGTGCATAAAATGTCATCTATAGAAAAAGAAATATCATTTTTGTTTTTTGCAGTTCCTCTAGATTTCTCCCTAGAATATACGAATGTGTAGAGCTGGTGTCCCCATGATGAACCAATTAGTGTTTCTACGGTACAAAAATACATGTTCCCTTATAAAAACATTCAAAACAATAAAGTCCATCAATAATATCCAGAAAACACAAACACAGAGGCTTTCACAATATTTCGGATTGAGTTAGGCAAAACACAACCGGATATTTCTGGTTTCATCCAGTCATATCCGGACAAACTGGTGTGGAATTCGTACGCAATGGACTGAGAAAATCACAGTAAAAATGGTTTTGAAGAAAATAAAACTATTTTCATTAGGCAAGTGCATAAAATGTCATCTATACAAACAGAAATATCATGTTTGTTTCTCGCAGTTCCTCTAGCTTTCCCTCTAGAAAATACGAATGTGTAGCGCTGGTGTCTCCATGATGAACCAATTAGTGTTTCCACGGTACAAAATGGTATGTTCCCTGATAAAAACATTCAAAACATCCATTGATAATGTCCAGAAAACACAAACACAGAGGCTTTCACAATATTTCGGATTGAGTTAGCCAAAACACAACCGGATATTTCTGTTTTCATACAATCATATCCGGACAAACAGGTGTGGAATTCGTATGCAATGGACTGAGAAAATCACAGTACTAATGGTTTTGGAGAAAAGCAAAGTCTTTTCGTTAGGCAAGTGCATAAAATGTCATCTATACAAACAGAAATATCATTTTTGTTTGCCGCAGTTCTTCTAGCTTTCTCCTTTTGTTTTTTTTTTTTTTTTTTTTAATTAAACTTTTATTTAATGAATATAAATTTCCAAAGTATAGCTTATGGGTTACAATGGCTTCCCCCCTCCCATAACTTCCCTCCCGCCCGCTACCCTCCCCTTTCCCGCTCCCTTTCCCCTTCCATTCATGTAAAGATTCATTTTCAATTCTCTTTGTATACAGAAGATCAGTTTAGTATATATTAGGTAAAGATTTCAACTTTTTGCCCATATAGCAACATCAAGTGAAAAAACTACCATTGGATTACTAATTATAGCATTAAATAGCAATGTACAGCACATTAAAGACAGAGATCCTACATAATTTTTTTTTTCAAATTAATTAATTTTCTATGCCATTTCCATTTTAACACCAGGTTGTTTTTTTTTTTTTTCATTTCCAATTCTCTTTATATAC